>NW_028225764.1:0-173147 GCF_052327205.1 Somniosus microcephalus
GCCCCTCCGACAGTGCACTCACTCCCTCAGTATTGCTCCTCCGACAGTGCAGCACTCCCTCAGTACTGCCCCTCCGACAGTGTGGCGCTCCCTCTGTACTGCCCCTCCAACAGTTCAGCGCTTCCCTTCAGTACTGCCCCCTCCGACAGTGCGGCGCTCCCTCAGTCCTGCCCCTCCGACAGTGCGGCGCTCCCTCAGCACTGCCCCTCCGACAGTGCGGCGCTCCCTCAGTACTGCCCCTCCAACAGTGCGGCGCTCCATCAGTCCTGCCCCTTCCGACAGTGCGGCGCTCCCTCAGTACTGCCCCTCCGACAGTGCGGCGCTCCCTCAGTACTGCCCCTCCGAAAGTGCGGCACTCTCCCTCAGTACTGCCCCTCCGACAGTGCGGCGCTCCCCTCAGTACTGCCCCTCCGATAGTGCAACGTTCCCATCAGTACTGCCCCTCCGACCAGTGCTGGCGCTCCCTCAGTACTGCCCCTCCGAAAGTGCAGCACTCCTTCAGTACTGCCCCTCCGACAGTGCGGCACTCCCTCAGTACTGCCCCTCCGACAGTGCAACGTTCCCTCAGTAACTGCCCCTCCAACAGTGCAGCACTCCCTCAGTACTGCCCCTCATACAGTGCAGCACTCCTTCAGTACTGGCCCCTCCGACAGTGCGGCACTCCCTTCAGTACCTGCCCCTCCGACAGTGCAACGTTCCCTCAGTACTGCCCCCTCCGACAGTGTGGCGCTCCCTCAGTACTGCCCCTCCGACAGGGCGGCACTCCCTCAGCACTGCCCGTCCGACATTGCAGCACTCCCTCAGTACTGCCCTTCCGACAGTGCGGCGCTCCCTCAGTCCTGCTCCCTCCGACTGTGCGGCGCTCCCTCAGTACTGCCCCTCCGACAGCGCGGTGCTCCCTCAGTACTGCCCCTCTGACAGGGCAGCGCTCCCTCAGTACCGCCCCTCTCGACAGTGCGGCGCTCCCTCAGTACTGCCCGTCCGACATTGCAGCACTCCCCTCAGTACTGCCCTTCCGACAGTGCGGCGCTCCCTCAGTCCTGCTCCTCCGACTGTGCGGCGCTCCCTTAGTACTCCTTGCCCCTCCGACAGTGCAGCGCTCCCTCAGTACTGCCCCTCTGACAGTGCAGCAGGTCCCTCTGGACTGCCCCTCCGACAGTGCAGCACTTCCTCAGCACTGACCCTGCCGACAGTGAAGCACTTCCTCTGTACTGCCCCTCTGACTGTGCAGCACTTCTTTAGTACTGCCCCTCCGACAGTGCCGCACTCCCTCAGTTCTGCCCCTCCGACACTGTAGTGCTTCTCTGTACTGCCACTCCGACAGTACAGCACTTACTCAGTACTGCCCCTCTGACATTGCGTCGCTCCCCAGCACTGCCCCTCTGACAGTGCGGCGCTCCCTCAGTACTGCCCATCTGACAGTGCAGCGCTCCTTCGGTACTGCCCCTCCGACAGTGCGGCGCTCCCACAGTACTGCACCTCCGACAGTGCGGCGCTCCCTCAGTACTGCCATCTGACAGTGCAGCGTTCCCTCAGTCCTTCCCCTCTGACAGGGCAGCGCTCCCTCAGTACCCGCCCCTCCGACAGTGCGGCGCTCCCTCAGTACTGCCCGTCCGACATTGCAGCACTCCCTCAGTACTGCCCTTCCGACAGTGCGGCGCTCCCTCAGTCCTGCTCCTCCGACTGTGCGGCGCTCCCTTAGTACTGCCCCTCCGACAGTGCAGCGCTCCCTCAGTACTGCCCCTCTGACAGTGCAGCACTCCCTCTGGACTGCCCCTCCGACAGTGCAGCACTTCTCTCAGCACTGACCCTCCGACAGTGAAGCACTTCCTCTGTACTGCCCCCTCTGACTGTGCAGCACTTCTTTAGTACTGCCCCTCCGACAGTGCCGCACTCCCTCAGTACTGCCCCTCCGACACTGTAGTGCTTCCTCTGTACTGCCACTCTGACAGTACAGCACTTACTCAGTACTGCCCCTCTGACATTGCGTCGCTCCCCAGCACTGCCCCTCCGACAGTGCGGCGCTCCCTCAGTACTGCCCATCTGACAGTGCAGCGCTCCTTTGGTACTGCCCCTCCGACAGTGCGGCGCTCCCACAGTACTGCCCCTCCGACAGTGCGGCGCTCCCTCAGTACTGCCCATCTGACAGTGCAGCGTTCCCTCAGTCCTTCCCCTCTGACAGTGCGGCTCTCCCTCAGTCCTGCCCCTCCGACAGTGCAGCACTCCCTCAGTATTGCTCCTCCGACAGTGCAGCACTCCCTCAGTACTGCACCTCCGACAGTGCGGCGCTCCCTCAGTACTGCCCCTCCAACAGTTCGGGCGCTCCCTCAGTACTGCCCTTCCGACATTGCGGCACTCCATCAGTACAGCCCCTCCGACAGTGCAGCGCTCCCTCAGTACTGCCCCTCCGACAGTGCGGCGCTCCCTCAGTACTGCCCCTCCGACAGTGCGGCGCTCCCTCAGTACTGCCCATTTGACAGTGCAGCGTTCCCTCAGTCCTTCCCCTCTAACAGTGCAGCGCTCCTTTGGTACTGACCCTCCGAAAGTGCTGCGCTCTCCTCAGCACTGACCCTCCGACAGTGAAGCACTTCCTCTGTACTGCCCCTCCGACATTGCAGCACTTCCTTAGTACTGCCACTCCGACAGTACAGCACTCCCTCAGTATTGCTCCTCCGACAGTGCAGCACTCCCTCAGTACTGCCCCTCCGACAGTGTGGCGCTCCCTCCGTACTGCCCCTCCAACAGTTCAGCGCTCCCTCAGTACTGCCCCTCCGACAGTGCGGCGCTCCCTCAGTCCTGCCCCTCCGACAGTGCGGCGCTCCCTCAGTACTGCCCCTCCGACAGTGCAATGTTTGCTCAGCACTGCCCCTCCGACAGTGCGGTCTCCCTCAGTCCTGCCCCTCCGAAATTGCAGCGCTCCCCTCAGTACTGCCCCTCCGACAGTGCAACGTTCCCTCAGTACTGCCCCACTCCCGACAGTGCAGCGCTCCCTCAGTACCCGCCCCTCCGACAGTGCGGCGCTCCCTCAGTACTGCCCCTCCGACAGTGCGGCGCTCCCTCAGCACTGCCCCTCCGACAGTGCGGCACTCCATCAGTACTGCCCCTCCGACAGTGCAGCGCTCCCTCTGTACTGCCCCTCCGACAGTGCGGCGCTCCCACAGTACTGCCCCTCCGACAGTGCGGCGCTCCCTCAGTAGTGCCCATTTGACAGTGCTGCGTTCCCTCAGTCCTTCCCCTCTGACAGTGCGGCGCTCCCTCAGTACTGCCCCTCCGACAGTGTAGTACTTCCTCTGTAACTGCCACTCCGACAGTACAGCACTCCCTCAGTACTGCCTATCTGACAGTGCAGCGCTCCTTTGGTACTGACCCTCCGAAAGTGCGGCGCTCCCTCAGCACTGACCCTCCGACAGTGAAGCACTTCCTCTGTACTGCCCCTCCGACAGTGCAGCACTTCCTCAGTACTGCTTCTCGACAGTGCCGCACTCCCTCAGTATTTCCCCTCCGACAGTTTAGTACTTCCTCTGTACTGCCACTCCGACAGTACAGCACTCCCTCAGTACTGCCCATCTGACAGTGCAGCGTTCCCTCAGTCCTTCCCCTCTGACAGTGTGGCGCTCCCTCAGTCCTGCCCCTCCGACATTGCGGCGCTCCCTCAGTACTGCCCCCTCCGACAGTGCGGCGCTCCCTCAGTGCTGCCCTCCGACAGTGTGGCGCTCCCTCAGTACTGCCCCTCCGACAGTGCGGCGCTCCCTCAGTACTGCCCCTCCGACAGTGCGGCGCTCCCTCAGTACTGCCCCTCCGACAGTGCAACGTTTGCTCAGCACTGCCCCCTCCGACAGTGCGGTCTCCCTCAGTCCCTGCCCCTCCGAAAGTGCAGCGCTCCCCTCAGTACTGCCCCTCCGACAGTGCAACATTCCCTCAGTACTGCCCCTCCAACAGTGCAGCGCTCCCTCAGTACCCGCCCCCTCCGACAGTGCGGCGCTCCCTCAGTACTGCCCCTCCGACAGTGCGGCGCTCCCTCAGTGCTGCCCCTCCGACAGTGTGGCGCTCCCTCAGTACTGCCCCTCCGACAATGCGGCGCTCCCTCAGTACTGCCCCTCCGACAGTGCGGCGCTCCCTCAGTACTGCCCCTCCGACAGTGCAACGTTTGCTCAGCACTGCCCCTCCGACAGTGCGGTCTCCCTCAGTCCTGCCCCTCTGAAAGTGCAGCGCTCCCTCAGTACTGCCCCTCCGACAGTGCGGCACTCCCTCAGTACTGCCCCGTCCGACAGTGCTGCACTCCCTCAGTACTGCCCCATCGACAGTGCGGTGCTCCCTCAGTCCTGCCCCGCCGACAGTGCGGCGCTCTCTCAGTCCTGCCCCTCCGACAAGTGCGGCGCTCCCTCAGTACTGCCCCTCTGACAGTGCGGCGCTCCCTCAGTACCCGCCCCCCTCCGACAGTGCGGCGCTCCCTCAGTACTGCCCCTCTGAAAGTGCGGCGCTCCCTCAGTACCGCCCCTCCGACAGTGCGGCACTCCCTCAGTACTGCCCCTCCGACAGTGCGGCACTCCCTCAGTACTGCCCCTCCGACAGTGCGGCGCTCCCTCAGTCCTGCCCCTCCGACAGTGCAACGTTCCCTCAGTATTGCCCCTCCGATAGTGCGGCGCTCCCTCAGTACTGCCCCTCCGAAAGTGCTGCGCTCCCTCAGTACTGCCCCTCCAACAGTTCGGCGCTCCCTCAGTACTGCCCTTCCGACATTGCGGCACTCCATCAGTACTGCCTCTCTGACAGTGCAGCGCTCCCTCAGTACTGCCCCTCCGACAGTGCGGCGCTCCCACAGTACTGCCCCTCCGACAGTGCGGCGCTCCCTCAGTACTGCCCATTTGACAGTGCAGCGTTCCCTCAGTCCTTCCCCTCTGACAGTTCGGCGCTCCCTCAGTACTGCCCCTCCGACAGTGTAGTACTTCCTCTGTACTGCCACTCCGACAGTACAGCACTCCCTCAGTACTGCCCCTCCGAAAGTGCAGCGCTCCCTCAGTACTGCCCATTTGACAGTGCAGCGTTCCCTCAGTCCTTCCCCACTGACAGTGCGGCGCTCCCTCATCACTGACCGTCCGACAGTGAAGCACTTCCTCTGTACTGCCCCTCCGACAGTGCAGCACTTCCTCAGTACTGCTTCTCCGACAGTGCCGCACTCCCTCAGTATTTCCCCTCCGACAGTTTAGTACTTCCTCTGTACTGCCACTCCGACAGTACAGCACTCCCTCAGTACTGCCCAGCTGACAGTGCAGCGTTCCCTCAGTCCTTCCCCTCTGACAGTGCGGTGCTCCCTCAGTCCTGCCCCTCCGACAGTGCAGCACTCCCTCAGTATTGCTCCTCCAACAGTGCAGCACTCCCTCAGTACTGCCCCTCCGACAGTGTGGCGCTACCTCTGTACTGCCCCTCCAACAGTTCAGCGCTCCCTCAGTACTGCCCCTCCGACAGTGCGGCACTCCCTCAGTACTGCTCCTCCGACAATGCGGCGCTCCCTCAGTACTGCCCCTCCGACAGTGCGGCGCTCCCTCAGTACTGCCCATTTGACAGTGCAGCGTTCCCTCAGTCCTTCCCCTCTGACAGTGCGGCGCTCCCTCAGTCCTGCCCCTCCGACAGTGCATCACTCCCTCAGTATTGCTCCTCCGACAGTGCAGCACTCCCTCAGTACTGCCCCTCCGACAGTGTGGCGCTCCCTCTGTACTGCCCCTCCAACAGTTCAGCGCTCCCTCAGTACTGCCCCTCCGACAGTGCGGCGCTCCCTCAGTCCTGCCCCTCCGACAGTGCGGCGCTCCCTCAGCACTGCCCCTCCGACAGTGCGGCGCTCCCTCAGTACTGCCCCTCCAACAGTGCGGCGCTCCATCAGTCCTGCCCCTCCGACAGTGCGGCGCTCCCTCAGTACTGCCCCTCCGACAGTGCGGCGCTCCCTCAGTACTGCCCCTCCGAAAGTGCGGCACTCCCTCAGTACTGCCCCTCCGACAGTGCGGCGCTCCCTCAGTACTGCCCCTCCGATAGTGCAACGTTCCCTCAGTACTGCCCCTCCGACAGTGCGGCGCTCCCTCAGTACTGCCCCTCCGAAAGTGCAGCACTCCTTCAGTACTGCCCCTCCGACAGTGCGGCACTCCCTCAGTACTGCCCCTCCGACAGTGCAACGTTCCCTCAGTACTGCCCCTCCAACAGTGCAGCACTCCCTCAGTACTGCCCCTCATACAGTGCAGCACTCCTTCAGTACTGCCCCTCCGACAGTGCGGCACTCCCTCAGTACTGCCCCTCCGACAGTGCAACGTTCCCTCAGTACTGCCCCTCCGACAGTGTGGCGCTCCCTCAGTACTGCCCCTCCGACAGGGCGGCACTCCCTCAGCACTGCCCGTCCGACATTGCAGCACTCCCTCAGTACTGCCCTTCCGACAGTGCGGCGCTCCCTCAGTCCTGCTCCTCCGACTGTGCGGCGCTCCCTCAGTACTGCCCCTCCGACAGCGCGGTGCTCCCTCAGTACTGCCCCTCTGACAGGGCAGCGCTCCCTCAGTACCGCCCCTCCGACAGTGCGGCGCTCCCTCAGTACTGCCCGTCCGACATTGCAGCACTCCCTCAGTACTGCCCTTCCGACAGTGCGGCGCTCCCTCAGTCCTGCTCCTCCGACTGTGCGGCGCTCCCTTAGTACTGCCCCTCCGACAGTGCAGCGCTCCCTCAGTACTGCCCCTCTGACAGTGCAGCAGTCCCTCTGGACTGCCCCTCCGACAGTGCAGCACTTCCTCAGCACTGACCCTCCGACAGTGAAGCACTTCCTCTGTACTGCCCCTCTGACTGTGCAGCACTTCTTTAGTACTGCCCCTCCGACAGTGCCGCACTCCCTCAGTTCTGCCCCTCCGACACTGTAGTGCTTCCTCTGTACTGCCACTCCGACAGTACAGCACTTACTCAGTACTGCCCCTCTGACATTGCGTCGCTCCCCAGCACTGCCCCTCTGACAGTGCGGCGCTCCCTCAGTACTGCCCATCTGACAGTGCAGCGCTCCTTCGGTACTGCCCCTCCGACAGTGCGGCGCTCCCACAGTACTGCACCTCCGACAGTGCGGCGCTCCCTCAGTACTGCCCATCTGACAGTGCAGCGTTCCCTCAGTCCTTCCCCTCTGACAGGGCAGCGCTCCCTCAGTACCGCCCCTCCGACAGTGCGGCGCTCCCTCAGTACTGCCCGTCCGACATTGCAGCACTCCCTCAGTACTGCCCTTCCGACAGTGCGGCGCTCCCTCAGTCCTGCTCCTCCGACTGTGCGGCGCTCCCTTAGTACTGCCCCTCCGACAGTGCAGCGCTCCCTCAGTACTGCCCCTCTGACAGTGCAGCACTCCCTCTGGACTGCCCCTCCGACAGTGCAGCACTTCCTCAGCACTGACCCTCCGACAGTGAAGCACTTCCTCTGTACTGCCCCTCTGACTGTGCAGCACTTCTTTAGTACTGCCCCTCCGACAGTGCCGCACTCCCTCAGTACTGCCCCTCCGACACTGTAGTGCTTCCTCTGTACTGCCACTCTGACAGTACAGCACTTACTCAGTACTGCCCCTCTGACATTGCGTCGCTCCCCAGCACTGCCCCTCCGACAGTGCGGCGCTCCCTCAGTACTGCCCATCTGACAGTGCAGCGCTCCTTTGGTACTGCCCCTCCGACAGTGCGGCGCTCCCACAGTACTGCCCCTCCGACAGTGCGGCGCTCCCTCAGTACTGCCCATCTGACAGTGCAGCGTTCCCTCAGTCCTTCCCCTCTGACAGTGCGGCTCTCCCTCAGTCCTGCCCCTCCGACAGTGCAGCACTCCCTCAGTATTGCTCCTCCGACAGTGCAGCACTCCCTCAGTACTGCACCTCCGACAGTGCGGCGCTCCCTCAGTACTGCCCCTCCAACAGTTCGGCGCTCCCTCAGTACTGCCCTTCCGACATTGCGGCACTCCATCAGTACAGCCCCTCCGACAGTGCAGCGCTCCCTCAGTACTGCCCCTCCGACAGTGCGGCGCTCCCTCAGTACTGCCCCTCCGACAGTGCGGCGCTCCCTCAGTACTGCCCATTTGACAGTGCAGCGTTCCCTCAGTCCTTCCCCTCTAACAGTGCAGCGCTCCTTTGGTACTGACCCTCCGAAAGTGCTGCGCTCCCTCAGCACTGACCCTCCGACAGTGAAGCACTTCCTCTGTACTGCCCCTCCGACATTGCAGCACTTCCTTAGTACTGCCACTCCGACAGTACAGCACTCCCTCAGTATTGCTCCTCCGACAGTGCAGCACTCCCTCAGTACTGCCCCTCCGACAGTGTGGCGCTCCCTCCGTACTGCCCCTCCAACAGTTCAGCGCTCCCTCAGTACTGCCCCTCCGACAGTGCGGCGCTCCCTCAGTCCTGCCCCTCCGACAGTGCGGCGCTCCCTCAGTACTGCCCCTCCGACAGTGCGGCGCTCCATCAGTCCTGCCCCTCCGACAGTGCGGCGCTCCCTCAGTACTGCCACTCCGACAGTACAGCACTCCCTCAGTACTGCCCCTCCGACAGTGCAGCGCTCCCTCAGTACTGACCCTCCGACAGTGCGGCGCTCCCTCAGTACTGCCCCTCCGACAGTGCGGCGCTCCCTCAGTACTGCCCCTCCGAATGTGCGGCATTCCTTCAGTACTGCCCCTCCGACAGTGCGGCACTCCCTCAGTACTACCCCTCCAACAGTGCAACGTTCCCTCAGTACTGCCCCTCCGACAGTGCATCACTCCCTGAATATTGCCCCTCCGACAGGGTGGCGCTCCCTGCATACTGCCCCTCCGACAGCGCAACGTTCCCTCAGTACTGCCCCTGCGACAGTGCGGCGTTCACTCAGTACTGCCTCTTCGACAGTGCGGCGCTCCCTCAGTACTGCCCCTCCGACAGTGCGGCGCTCCCTCAGTACTGCCCCTCATACAGTGCAGCACTCCTTCAGTACTGCCCCTCCGACAGTGCGGCACTCCCTCAGTACTGCCCCTCCGACAGTGCAACGTTCCCTCAGTACTACCCCTCCGACAGTGCGGCGCTCCCTCAGTACTGCCCCTCCGAAAGTGCAGCACTCCTTCAGTACTGCCCCTCCGACAGTGCGGCACTCACTCAGTACTGCCCCTCCGACAGTGCAACGTTCCCTCAGTCCTGCCCCTCCGACAGTGTGGCGCTACCTCTGTACTGCCCCTCCAACAGTTCAGCGCTCCCTCAGTACTGCCCCTCCGACAGTGCGGCACTCCCTCAGTACTGCTCCTCCGACAATGCGGCGCTCCCTCAGTACTGCCCCTCCGACAGTGCGGCGCTCCCTCAGTACTGCCCATTTGACAGTGCAGCGTTCCCTCAGTCCTTCCACTCTGACAGTGCGGCGCTCCCTCAGTCCTGCCCCTCCGACAGTGCATCACTCCCTCAGTATTGCTCCTCCGACAGTGCAGCAGTCCCTCAGTACTGCCCCTCCGACAGTGTGGCGCTCCCTCTGTACTGCCCCTCCAACAGTTCAGCGCTCCCTCAGTACTGCCCCTCCGACAGTGCGGCGCTCCCTCAGTCCTGCCCCTCCGACAGTGCGGCGCTCTCTCAGCACTGCCCCTCCGACAGTGCGGCGCTCCCTCAGTACTGCCCCTCCAACAGTGCGGCGCTCCATCAGTCCTGCCCCTCCGACAGTGCGGCGCTCCCTCAGTACTGCCCCTCCGACAGTGCGGCGCTCCCTCAGTACTGCCCCTCCGAAAGTGCGGCACTCCCTCAGTACTGCCCCTCCGACAGTGCGGCGCTCCCTCAGTACTGCCCCTCCGATAGTGCAATGTTCCCTCAGTACTGCCCCTCCGACAGTGCGGCGCTCCCTCAGTACTGCCCCTCCGAAAGTGCAGCACTCCTTCAGTACTGCCCCTCCGACAGTGCGGCACTCCCTCAGTACTGCCCCTCCGACAGTGCAACGTTCCCTCAGTACTGCCCCTCCAACAGTGCAGCACTCCCTCAGTACTGCCCCTCATACAGTGCAGCACTCCTTCAGTACTGCCCCTCCGACAGTGCGGCACTCCCTCAGTACTGCCCCTCCGACAGTGCAACGTTCCCTCAGTACTGCCCCTCCGACAGTGCGGCGCTCCCTCAGTACTGCCCATCCGACAGGGCGGTGCTCCCTCAGTACTGCCCCTCTGACAGGGCGGCGCTCCCGCTGGACTGCCCCTCCGACAGTGCAGCACTTCCTCAGCACTGACCCTCCGACAGTGAAGCACTTCCTCTGTACTGCCCCTCTGACTGTGCAGCACTTCTTTAGTACTGCCCCTCCGACAGTGCCGCACTCCCTCAGTACTGCCCCTCCGACACTGTAGTGCTTCCTCTGTACTGCCACTCCGACAGTACAGCACTTACTCAGTACTGCCCCTCTGACATTGCGTCGCTCCCCAGCACTGCCCCTCCGACAGTGCGGCGCTCCCTCAGTACTGCCCATCTGACAGTGCAGCGCTCCTTCGGTACTGCCCCTCCGACAGTGCGGCGCTCCCACAGTACTGCACCTCCGACAGTGCGGCGCTCCCTCAGTACTGCCCATCTGACAGTGCAGCGTTCCCTCAGTCCTTCCCCTCTGACAGGGCAGCGCTCCCTCAGTACCGCCCCCTCCGACAGTGCGGCGCTCCCTCAGTACTGCCCGTCCGACATTGCAGCACTCCCTCAGTACTGCCCTTCCGACAGTGCGGCGCTCCCTCAGTCCTGCTCCTCCGACTGTGCGGCGCTCCCTTAGTACTGCCCCTCCGACAGTGCAGCGCTCCCTCAGTACTGCCCCTCTGACAGTGCAGCACTCCCTCTGGACTGCCCCTCCGACAGTGCAGCACTTCCTCAGCATTGACCCTCCGACAGTGAAGCACTTCCTCTGTACTGCCCCTCCGACAGTGCCGCACTCCCTCAGTACTGCCCCTCCGACACTGTAGTGCTTCCTCTGTACTGCCACTCCGACAGTACAGCACTTACTCAGTACTGCCCCTCTGACATTGCGTCTCTCCCCAGCACTGCCCCTCCGACAGTGCGGCGCTCCCTCAGTACTGCCCATCTGACAGTGCAGCGCTCCTTCGGTACTGACCCTCCGACAGTGCGGCGCTCCCACAGTACTGCCCCTCCGACAGTGCGGCGCTCCCTCAGTACTGCCCATCTGACAGTGCAGCGTTCCCTCAGTGCTTCCCCTCTGACAGTGCAGCTCTCCCTCAGTCCTGCCCCTCCGACAGTGCAGCACTCCCTCAGTATTGCTCCTCCGACAGTGCAGCACTCCCTCAGTACTGCCCCTCCGACAGTGCGGCGCTCCCTCAGTACTGCCCCTCCAACAGTTCGGCGCTCCCTCAGTACTGCCCTTCCGACATTGCGGCACTCCATCAGTACTGCCCCTCCGACAGTGCAGCGCTCCCTCAGTACTGCCCCTCCGACAGTGCGGCGCTCCCTCAGTACTGCCCCTCCGACAGTGCGGCGCTCCCTCAGTACTGCCCATTTGACAGTGCAGCGTTCCCTTAGTCCTTCCCCTCTGACAGTGCAGCGCTCCTTTGGTACTGACCCTCCGAAAGTACTGCGCTCCCTCAGCACTGACCCTCCGACAGTGAAGCACTTCCTCTGTACTGCCCCTCCGACAGTGCAGCACTTCCTTAGTACTGCCACTCCGACAGTACAGCACTCCCTCAGTATTGCTCCTCCGACAGTGCAGCACTCCCTCAGTACTGCCCCTCCGACAGTGTGGCGCTCCCTCCGTACTGCCCCTCCAACAGTTCAGCGCTCCCTCAGTACTGCCCCTCCGACAGTGCGGCGCTCCCTCAGTTCTGCCCCTCCGACAGTGCGGCGCTCCCTCAGTACTGCCCCTCCGACAGTGCGGCGCTCCATCAGTCCTGCCCCTCCGACAGTGCGGCGCTCCCTCAGTACTGCCCCTCCGACAGTGCGGCGCTCCCTCAGTACTGCCCCTCCGAAAGTGCGGCATTCCTTCAGTACTACCCCTCCGACAGTGCGGCACTCCCTCAGTACTACCCCTCCAACAGTGCAACGTTCCCTCAGCACTGCCCCTCCGACAGTGCATCACTCCCTGAATATTGCCCCTCCGACAGGTTGGCGCTCCCTGCGTACTGCCCCTCCGACAGCGCAACGTTCCCTCAGTACTGCCCCTGCGACAGTGCGGCGTTCACTCAGTACTGCCTCTTCGACAGTGCGGCGCTCCCTCAGTACTGCCCCTCCGACAGTGCGGCGCTCCCTCAGTACTGCCCCTCATACAGTGCAGCACTCCTTCAGTACTGCCCCTCCGACAGTGCGGCACTCCCTCAGTACTGCCCCTCCGACAGTGCAACGTTCCCTCAGTACTACCCCTCCGACAGTGCTGCGCTCCCTCAGTACTGCCCATCCGAAAGTGCAGCACTCCTTCAGTACTGCCCCTCCGACAGTGCGGCACTCACTCAGTACTGCCTCTCCGACAGTGCAACGTTCCCTCAGTACTGCCCCTCCAACAGTGCAGCGCTCCCTGAGTACCGCCCCTCCGACAGTGCGGCGCTCCCTCAGTACTGCCCCTCCGACAGTGCGGCGCTCCCTCAGTGCTGCCCCTCCGACAGTGTGGCGCTCCCTCAGTACTGCCCCTCCGACAGTGCGGCGCTCCCTCAGTACTGCCCCTCCGACAGTGCGGCGCTCCCTCAGTACTGCCCCTCCGACAGTGCAACGTTTGCTCAGCACTGCCCCTCCGACAGTGCGGTCTCCCTCAGTCCTGCCCCTCCGAAAGTGCAGCGCTCCCTCAGTACTGCCCCTCCGACAGTGCGGCACTCCCTCAGTACTGCCCGTCCGACAGTGCAGCACTCCCTCATTACTGCCCCATCGACAGTGCGGTGCTCCCTCAGTCCTGCCCCTCCGACAGTGCGGCGCTCCCTCAGTACTGCCCCTCTGACAGTGCAGCGCTCCCTCAGTACCCGCCCCTCCGACAGTGCGGCGCTCCCTCAGTAGTGCCCCTCTGAAAGTGCGGCGCTCCCTCAGTACCGCCCCTCCGACAGTGCGGCACTCCCTCAGTACTGCCCCTCCGACAGTGCGGCACTCCCTCAGTACTGCTCCTCCGACAGTGCGGCGCTCCCTCAGTCCTGCCCCTCCGACAGTGCAATGTTCCCTCAGTACTGCCCCTCCGATAGTGCGGCGCTCCCTCAGTACTGCCCCTCCGAAAGTGCGGCGCTCCCTCAGCACTGACCCTCCGACAGTGAAGCACTTCCTCTGTACTGCCCCTCCGACAGTGCAGCACTTCCTCAGTACTGCTTCTCCGACAGTGCCGCACTCCCTCAGTATTTCCCCTCCGACAGTGTAGTACTTCCTCTGTACTGCCACTCCGACAGTACAGCACTCCCTCAGTCCTGCCCCTCCGACAGTGCAGCACACCCTCAGTATTGCTCCTCCAACAGTGCAGCTCTCCCTCAGTACTGCCCCTCCGACAGTGTGGCGCTACCTCTGTACTGCCCCTCCAACAGTTCAGCGCTCCTTCAGTACTGCCCCTCCGACAGTGCGGCGCTCCCTCAGTACTTCTCCTCCGACAATGCTGCGCTCCCTCTGTACTGCCCCTCCGACAGTGCGGCGCTCCCTCAGTACTGCCCATTTGACAGTGCAGCGTTCCCTCAGTCCTTCCCCTCTGACAGTGCAGCGCTCCCTCAGTCCTGCCCCTCCGACAGTGCATCACTCCCTCAGTATTGCTCCTCCGACAGTGCAGCGCTCCCTCAGTACTGCCCCTCCGACAGTGTGGCGCTCCCTCTGTACTGCCCCTCCAACAGTTCAGCGCTCCCTCAGTACTGCCCCTCCGACAGTGCGGCGCTCCCTCAGTCCTGCCCCTCCGACAGTGCGGCGCTCCCTCAGCACTGCCCCTCCGACAGTGCGGCGCTCCCTCAGTACTGCCCCTCCGACAGAGCGGCGCTCCATCAGTCCTGCCCCTCCGACAGTGTGGCGCTCCCTCAGTACTGCCCCTCCGACAGTGCGGCGCTCCCTCAGTACTGCCCCTGCGAAAGTGCGGCACTCCTTCAGTACTGCCCCTCCGACAGTGCATCACTCCCTCAATATTGCCCCTGCGACAGTGCGGCGCTCCCTCAGTACTGCCTCTTCGACAGTGCGGCGCTCCCTCAGTACAGCCCCTCCGACAGTGTGGCGCTCCCTCAGTACTGCCCCTCCGACAGTGCGGCGCTCCCTCAGTACTGCCCCTCAGACAGTGCAACGTTCCCTCAGTACTGCCCCTCCGACAGTGCGGCGCTCCCTCAGTACTGCCCCTCCGAAAGTGCAGCACTCCTTCAGTACTGCCCCTCCGACAGTGCGGCACTCCCACAGTACTGCCCCTCCGACAGTGCAACGTTCCCTCAGTACTGCCCCTCCAACAGTGCAGCGCTCCCTCAGTACTGCCCCTTATATAGTGCAGCACTCCTTCAGTACTGCCCCTCCGACAGTGCGGCACTCCCTCAGTACTGCCCCTCCGACAGTGCAACGTTCCCTCAGTGCTGCCCCTCCGACAGTGCGGCGCTCCCTCAGTACTGCCCCTCCGAAAGTGCAGCACTCCTTCAGTACTGCCCCTCCGACAGTGTGGCACTCCCTCAGTACTGCCCCTCCGACAGTGCAACGTTCCCTCAGTACTGCCCCTCCAACAGTGCAGCGCTCCCTCAGTACCGCCCCTCCGACAGTGCGGCGCTCCCTCAGTACTGCCCCTCCGACAGTGCGGCGCTCCCTCAGTGCTGCCCCTCCGACAGTGTGGCGCTCCCTCAGTACTGCCCCTCCGACTGTGCGGCGCTCCCTCAGGACTGCCCCTCCGACAGTGCGGCGCTCCCTCAGTACTGCCCCTCCGACAGTGCAACGTTCGCTCAGCACTGCCCCTCAGACAGTGCGGTCTCCCTCAGTCCTGCCCCTCCGACAGTGCAGCGCTCCCTCAGTACTGCCCCTCCGACAGTGCGGCACTCCCTCAGTACTGCCCGTCCGACAGTGCAGCACTCCCTCTGTACTGCCCCATCGACAGTGCGGTGCTCCCTCAGTCCTGCCCCTCCGACAGTGCGGCGCTCTCTCAGTCCTGCCCCTCCGTCAGTGCGGCGCTCCCTCAGTGCTGCCCCTCTGACAGTGCAGTGCTCCCACAGTACCGCCCCTCCGACAGTGCGGCGCTCCCTCAGTACTGCCCCTCTGAAAGTGCGGCGCTCCCTCAGTCCAGCCCCTCCGACAGTGCGGCACTCCCACAGTACTGCCCCTCCGACAGTGCAGCACTCCTTCACTACTGCCCCTCCGACAGTGCGGCACTCCCTCAGTACTGCCCCTCCGACAGTGCAACGTTCCCTCAGTACTGCCCCTCCGACAGTGCGGTGCTCCCTCAGTACTGCCCCTCCGACAGTGCAGCACTCCTTCAGTACTGCACCTCTGAAAGTGCGGCACTCCCTCAGTACTGCCCCTCCGACAGTGCAACGTTCCCTCAGTACTGCCCCTCCGACAGTGCGGCGCTCCCTCAGTACTGCCCCTCCGACAATGTGACGCTCCCTCAGTACTGCCCCTCCGACAGTGCGGTGCTCCCTCAGTACTGCCCCTCCGCCAGTGCGGCACTCCCTCAGTACTGCCCCTCTGACAGTGCGGTCTCCCTTATGTCCTGACCCTCCGACAGTGCGGCGCTCCCTCAGTACTGCCCCTCCGCCAGTGCGGCACTCCCTCAGTACTGCCCCTCCGACAGTGCGGTCTCCCTCAGTCCTGCCCCTCCGACAGTGCAGCACTCCCTCAGTCCTGCCCCTCCGACTGTGCGGTGCTCCCTCAGTACTGCCCCTCTGACAGTGCAGCGCTCCCTGAGTACTGCCCCTCCGACAGTGCAGCGCTCCCTCAGTACTGCCTCTCCGATAGTGCGGCACTCCCTCAGTACTGCCCCTCTCACAGTGCAGCACTCCCTCAGTACTGCCCCTCCGTGAGTGCGGCGCTCCCCCAGTACTGACCCTCCGACAGTGCAGCACACCATCAGTCCTACCCCTCCGACAGTGCGGCGCTCCCTCAGTACTGTCCCTGCGTCAGAGCAGCACTCCCTCAGTACTGCCCCTCCGACAGTGCGGAGCTCCCTCAGTACTGACCCTCCGACAGTGCGGCGCTCCCTCAGGACTGGCCCTCCGACAGTGCGGCACTCCCTCAGTACTGCCCCTCCGACAGTGCGGTGCTCCCTCGGTACTGCCCCTGCGACAGTGCGGCGCTCCCTCAGTACTGCCCCTCCGACAGTGCGGCGCTCCCTCAGTACTGCCCCTCCGACAATGCGACGCTCCCTCAGTACTGCCCCTCCGACAGTGCGGTGCTCCCTCAGTACTGCCCTTCGCCAGTGCGGCACTCCCTCAGTACTGCCCCTCTGACAGTGTAGTATTTCCTCTGTACTTCCACTCTGATAGTACAGCACTCCCTCAGTACTGCCCATCTGACAGTGCAGCGCTCCTTTGGTACTGCCCCGCCGACAGTGCAGCGCTCGCACTGCACTGCCCCTCCGACAGTGCGGCGCTCCCTCAGTACTGCCCCTCAGACAGTGCAACGTTCCCTCAGTACTGCCCCTCCGACAGTGCGGCGCTCCCTCAGTACTGCCCCTCCGAAAGTGCAGCACTCCTTCAGTACTGCCCCTCCGACAGTGCGGCACTCCCACAGTACTGCCCCTCCGACAGTGCAACGTTCCCTCAGTACTGCCCCTCCAACAGTGCAGCGCTCCCTCAGTACTGCCCCTTATATAGTGCAGCACTCCTTCAGTACTGCCCCTCCGACAGTGCGGCACTCCCTCAGTACTGCCCCTCCGACAGTGCAACGTTCCCTCAGTGCTGCCCCTCCGACAGTGCGGCGCTCCCTCAGTACTGCCCCTCCGAAAGTGCAGCACTCCTTCAGTACTGCCCCTCCGACAGTGTGGCACTCCCTCAGTACTGCCCCTCCGACAGTGCAACGTTCCCTCAGTACTGCCCCTCCAACAGTGCAGCGCTCCCTCAGTACCGCCCCTCCGACAGTGCGGCGCTCCCTCAGTACTGCCCCTCCGACAGTGCGGCGCTCCCTCAGTGCTGCCCCTCCGACAGTGTGGCGCTCCCTCAGTACTGCCCCTCCGACTGTGCGGCGCTCCCTCAGGACTGCCCCTCCGACAGTGCGGCGCTCCCTCAGTACTGCCCCTCCGACAGTGCAACGTTCGCTCAGCACTGCCCCTCAGACAGTGCGGTCTCCCTCAGTCCTGCCCCTCCGACAGTGCAGCGCTCCCTCAGTACTGCCCCTCCGACAGTGCGGCACTCCCTCAGTACTGCCCGTCCGACAGTGCAGCACTCCCTCTGTACTGCCCCATCGACAGTGCGGTGCTCCCTCAGTCCTGCCCCTCCGACAGTGCGGCGCTCTCTCAGTCCTGCCCCTCCGTCAGTGCGGCGCTCCCTCAGTGCTGCCCCTCTGACAGTGCAGTGCTCCCACAGTACCGCCCCTCCGACAGTGCGGCGCTCCCTCAGTACTGCCCCTCTGAAAGTGCGGCGCTCCCTCAGTCCAGCCCCTCCGACAGTGCGGCACTCCCACAGTACTGCCCCTCCGACAGTGCAGCACTCCTTCACTACTGCCCCTCCGACAGTGCGGCACTCCCTCAGTACTGCCCCTCCGACAGTGCAACGTTCCCTCAGTACTGCCCCTCCGACAGTGCGGTGCTCCCTCAGTACTGCCCCTCCGACAGTGCAGCACTCCTTCAGTACTGCACCTCTGAAAGTGCGGCACTCCCTCAGTACTGCCCCTCCGACAGTGCAACGTTCCCTCAGTACTGCCCCTCCGACAGTGCGGCGCTCCCTCAGTACTGCCCCTCCGACAATGTGACGCTCCCTCAGTACTGCCCCTCCGACAGTGCGGTGCTCCCTCAGTACTGCCCCTCCGCCAGTGCGGCACTCCCTCAGTACTGCCCCTCTGACAGTGCGGTCTCCCTTATGTCCTGACCCTCCGACAGTGCGGCGCTCCCTCAGTACTGCCCCTCCGCCAGTGCGGCACTCCCTCAGTACTGCCCCTCCGACAGTGCGGTCTCCCTCAGTCCTGCCCCTCCGACAGTGCAGCACTCCCTCAGTCCTGCCCCTCCGACTGTGCGGTGCTCCCTCAGTACTGCCCCTCTGACAGTGCAGCGCTCCCTGAGTACTGCCCCTCCGACAGTGCAGCGCTCCCTCAGTACTGCCTCTCCGATAGTGCGGCACTCCCTCAGTACTGCCCCTCTCACAGTGCAGCACTCCCTCAGTACTGCCCCTCCGTGAGTGCGGCGCTCCCCCAGTACTGACCCTCCGACAGTGCAGCACACCATCAGTCCTACCCCTCCGACAGTGCGGCGCTCCCTCAGTACTGTCCCTGCGTCAGAGCAGCACTCCCTCAGTACTGCCCCTCCGACAGTGCGGAGCTCCCTCAGTACTGACCCTCCGACAGTGCGGCGCTCCCTCAGGACTGGCCCTCCGACAGTGCGGCACTCCCTCAGTACTGCCCCTCCGACAGTGCGGTGCTCCCTCGGTACTGCCCCTGCGACAGTGCGGCGCTCCCTCAGTACTGCCCCTCCGACAGTGCGGCGCTCCCTCAGTACTGCCCCTCCGACAATGCGACGCTCCCTCAGTACTGCCCCTCCGACAGTGCGGTGCTCCCTCAGTACTGCCCTTCGCCAGTGCGGCACTCCCTCAGTACTGCCCCTCTGACAGTGTAGTATTTCCTCTGTACTTCCACTCTGATAGTACAGCACTCCCTCAGTACTGCCCATCTGACAGTGCAGCGCTCCTTTGGTACTGCCCCGCCGACAGTGCAGCGCTCGCACTGCACTGCCCCTCCGACAGTGCGGCACTCCCTCAGTACTGCCCATTTGACAGTGCTCCCTCAGTACTGCCCCTCAAAGTGCAGCACACCCTCAGTACTGCCCCTCCAACAGTGCAGCGCTCCCTCAGTACAGCCCCTCCGACAGTGCGGCGCTCCCTCAGTACTGCCCCTCCGACAGTGCGGCGCTCCCTCAGTACTGCCCCTCCGACAGTGCGGCGCTCCCTCAGTACTGCCCCTCCGACAGTGCGGCGCTCCCTCAGTACTGCCACTCCGACAGTGTGGCGCTCCCTCAGTGCTGCCCCTCCGACATTGTGGCGCTCCCTCAGTACTGCCCATCCGACAGTGCGGCACTCCCTCAGTACTACCCCTCTGACAGTGCAGCACTCCCTCAGTACTGCCCCTCCGACAGTGCGGCGCTCCCTCAGTACTGCCCCTCCGACAGTGCGGCGCTCCCTCAGTCCTGCCCCTCCGACAGTGCGGTCTCCCTCAGTCCTGCCCCTCCGACAGTGCAGCACTCCCTCAGTCCTGCCCCTCTGACTGTGCGGTGCTCCCTCAGTACTGCCCCTCTGACAGTGCAGCGCTCCCTGAGTACTGCCCCTCCGACAGTGCAGCGCTCCCTCAGTACTGCCTCTCCGATAGTGCGGCACTCCCTCAGTACTGCCCCTCTCACAGTGCAGCACTCCCTCAGTACTGCCCCTCCGTGAGTGCGGCGCTCCCCCAGTACTGACCCTCCGACAGTGCAGCACACCATCAGTCCTACCCCTCCGACAGTGCGGCGCTCCCTCAGTACTGTCCCTGCGTCAGAGCAGCACTCCCTCAGTACTGCCCCTCCGACAGTGCGGAGCTCCCTCAGTACTGACCCTCCGACAGTGCGGCGCTCCCTCAGTACTGGCCCTCCGACAGTGCGGCACTCCCTCAGTACTGCCCCTCCGACAGTGCGGTGCTCCCTCGGTACTGCCCCTGCGACAGTGCGGCGCTCCCTCAGTACTGCCCCTCCGACAGTGCGGCGCTCCCTCAGTACTGCCCCTCCGACAATGCGACGCTCCCTCAGTACTGCCCCTCCGACAGTGCGGTGCTCCCTCAGTACTGCCCTTCGCCAGTGCGGCACTCCCTCAGTACTGCCCCTCTGACAGTGTAGTATTTCCTCTGTACTTCCACTCTGATAGTACAGCACTCCCTCAGTACTGCCCATCTGACAGTGCAGCGCTCCTTTGGTACTGCCCCGCCGACAGTGCAGCGCTCCCACTGCACTGCCCCTCCGACAGTGCGGCACTCCCTCAGTACTGCCCATTTGACAGTGCTCCCTCAGTACTGCCCCTCAAAGTGCAGCACACCCTCAGTACTGCCCCTCCAACAGTGCAGCGCTCCCTCAGTACAGCCCCTCCGACAGTGCGGCGCTCCCTCAGTACTGCCCCTCCGACAGTGCGGCGCTCCATCAGTACTGCCCCTCCGACAGTGCGGCGCTCCCTCAGTACTGCCCCTCCGACAGTGCGGCGCTCCCTCAGTACTGCCACTCCGACAGTGTGGCGCTCCCTCAGTGCTGCCCCTCCGACATTGTGGCGCTCCCTCAGTACTGCCCATCCGACAGTGCGGCAATCCCTCAGTACTACCCCTCCGACAGTGCAGCACTCCCTCAGTACTGCCCCTCCGACAGTGCGGCGCTCCCTCAGTACTGCCCCTCCGACAGTGCAGCGCTCCCTCAGTCCTGCCCCTCCGACAGTGCGGCGCTCCCTCAGTACTGCCCCTCTGATAGTGCAGCGCTCCCTCAGTACCGCCCCTCCGGTAGTGCGGTGCTCACTCAGTACTGCCCCTCTGACAGTGCAGCGCTCCCTCAGTACCGCCCCTCCGACAGGGCGGCGCTCCCTCAGTACTGCCCCTCCGACAGTGCAACGTTCCCTCAGTACTGCCCCTCCGACAGTGCGGCGCTCCCTCAGTACTGCCCCTCCGACAGTGCAACGTTCCCTCAGTACCGCCCCTCCGGCAGTGCGGCACTCCCTCAGTACTGCCCCTCCGACAGTGCGGCACTCCCTCAGTACTGCCCCTCCGACAGTGTGGCGCGCCCTCAGTACTGCCCCTCCGACAGTGTGGCGCTCCCTCAGTCCTGCCCCTCCGACAGTGCGGCGCTCCCTCAGTCCTGCTCCTCCGACAGTGCGGAGCTCCCTCAGTACTGACCCTCCGACAGTGCGGCGCTCCCTCAGTACTGTCCCTCCGACAGTGCAGCACTCCCTCAGTACTGCCCCTCCGACAGTGCGGCGCTCCCTCAGTACTGCCCCTCCGAAAGTGCGGCACTGCTTCAGTACTGCCCCTCCGACAGTGCGGCACTCCCTCATTACTACCCCTCCAACAGTGCAACGTTCCCTCAGTACTGCCCCTCCGACAGTGCATCACTCCCTGAATATTGCCCCTCCGACAGGGTGGCGCTCCCTGCGTACTGCCCCTCCGACAGCGCAACGTTCCCTCAGTACTGCCCCTCCGACAGTGCGGTGCTCCCTCGGTACTGCCCCTGCGACAGTGCGGCGCTCCCTCAGTACTGCCCCTCCGACAGTGCGGCGCTCCCTCAGTACTGCCCCTCCGACAATGCGACGCTCTTTCAGTACTGCCCCTCCGACAGTGCGGTGCTCCCTCAGTACGGCCCTTCGCCAGTGCGGCACTCCCTCAGTACTGCCCCTCTGACAGTGTAGTATTTCCTCTGTACTTCCACTCTGATAGTACAGCACTCCCTCAGTACTGCCCATCTGACAGTGCAGCGCTCCTTTGGTACTGCCCCGCCGACAGTGCGGCGCTCCCACTGCACTGCCCCTCCGACAGTGCGGCACTCCCTCAGTACTGCCCATTTGACAGTGTTCCCTCAGTACTGCCCCCAAAGTGCAGCACACCCTCAGTACTGCCCCTCCAACAGTGCAGCGCTCCCTCAGTACTGCCCCTCCGACAGTGCGGCGCTCCCTCAGTACTGCCCCTCCGACAGTGCGGCGCTCCCTCAGTACTGCCCCTCCGACAGTGCGGCGCTCCCTCAGTACTGCCCCTCCGACAGTGCGGCGCTCCCTCAGTACTGCCACTCCAACAGTGTGGCGCTCCCTCAGTGCTGCCCCTCCGACATTGTGGCGCTCCCTCAGTACTGCCCGTCCGACAGTGCGGCACTCCCTCAGTACTACCCCTCCGACAGTGCAGCACTCCCTCAGTCCTGCCCCTCCTACAGTGCGGCGCTCCCTCAGTACTGCCCCTCCGACAGTGCGGCACTCCCTCAGTACGCCCGTCCAACAGTGCAGCACTCCCTCTGTACTGCCCCTCCGACAATGCGGCGCTCCATCAGTCCTGCCCCTCCGACAGTGCGGTGCTCCCTCAGTACTGCCCCTCTGACAGTGCAGCGCTCCCTCAGTACCGCCCCTCCGACAGTGCGGCGCTCCCTCAGTACTGCCCCTCTAACAGTGCAGCGCTCCCTCAGTACCGCCCCTCCGGCAGTGCGGCACTCCCTCAGTACTGCCCCTCCGACAGTGCGGCACTCCCTCAGTACTGCCCCTCCGACAGTGTGGCGCGCCCTCAGTACTGCCCCTCCGACAGTGTGGCGCTCCCTCAGTCCTGCCCCTCCGACAGTGCGGCGCTCCCTCAGTCCTGCTCCTCCGACAGTGCGGAGCTCCCTCAGTACTGACCCTCCGACAGTGCGGCGCTCCCTCAGTACTGTCCCTCCGACAGTGCAGCACTCCCTCAGTACTGCCCCTCCGACAGTGCGGCGCTCCCTCAGTACTGCCCCTCCGAAAGTGCGGCACTGCTTCAGTACTGCCCCTCCGACAGTGCGGCACTCCCTCATTACTACCCCTCCAACAGTGCAACGTTCCCTCAGTACTGCCCCTCCGACAGTGCATCACTCCCTGAATATTGCCCCTCCGACAGGGTGGCGCTCCCTGCGTACTGCCCCTCCGACAGCGCAACGTTCCCTCAGTACTGCCCCTCCGACAGTGCGGTGCTCCCTCGGTACTGCCCCTGCGACAGTGCGGCGCTCCCTCAGTACTGCCCCTCCGACAGTGCGGCGCTCCCTCAGTACTGCCCCTCCGACAATGCGACGCTCTTTCAGTACTGCCCCTCCGACAGTGCGGTGCTCCCTCAGTACTGCCCTTCGCCAGTGCGGCACTCCCTCCGTACTGCCCCTCTGACAGTGTAGTATTTCCTCTGTACTTCCACTCTGATAGTACAGCACTCCCTCAGTACTGCCCATCTGACAGTGCAGCGCTCCTTTGGTACTGCCCCGCCGACAGTGCGGCGCTCCCACTGCACTGCCCCTCCGACAGTGCGGCACTCCCTCAGTACTGCCCATTTGACAGTGCTCCCTCAGTACTGCCCCTCAAAGTGCAGCACACCCTCAGTACTGCCCCTCCAACAGTGCAGCGCTCCCTCAGTACTGCCCCTCCGACAGTGCGGCGCTCCCTCAGTACTGCCCCTCCGACAGTGCGGCGCTCCCTCAGAACTGCCCCTCCGACAGTGCGGCGCTCCCTCAGTACTGCCCCTCCGACAGTGCGGCGCTCCCTCAGTACTGCCACTCTGACAGTGTGGCGCTCCCTCAGTGCTGCCCCTCCGACATTGTGGCGCTCCCTCAGTACTGCCCGTCCGACAGTGCGGCACTCCCTCAGTACAACCCCTCCGACTGTGCAGCACTCCCTCAGTACTGCCCCTCCGACAGTGCGGCGCTCCCTCTGTACTGCCCCTCCGACAGTGCGGCGCTCCCTCAGTCCTGCCCCTCCGATAGTGCGGCGCTCCCTCAGTACTGCCCCTCTGCTAGTGCAGCGCTCCCTCAGTACCGCCCCTCCGGCAGTGCGGTGCTCACTCAGTGCTGCCCCTCTGACAGTGCAGCGCTCCCTCAGTACCGCCCCTCCGACAACGCGGCGCTCCCTCAGTACTGCCCCTCCGACAGTGCGGCGCTCCCTCTGTACTGCCCCTCCGACAGTGCAACGTTCCCTCAGTACTGCCCCTCCGACAGTGCGGCGCTCCCTCAGTACTGCCCCTCCGACAGTGTGGCGCTCCCTCAATACTGCCCCTCCGACAGTGCAAAGTTCCCTCAGTACTGCCCCTCCGACAGTGCGGCACTCCCTCAGTACTGCCCTCCGACAGTGCGACGCTCCCTCAGTACTGCCCCACCGACAGTGCAACGTTCCCTCAGCACTGCCCCTCCGACAGTGCGGCTCTCCCTCAGCACTGCCCCTCCGACAGTGCAGCACTCCCTCAGTACTGCCCCTCCGACAGTGCAGTCTCCCTCAGTCCTGCCCCTCCTACAGTGCGGCGCTCCCTCAGTACTGCCCCTCCGACAGTGCGGCACTCCCTCAGTACGCCCGTCCAACAGTGCAGCACTCCCTCTGTACTGCCCCTCCGACAATGCGGCGCTCCATCAGTCCTGCCCCTCCGACAGTGCGGTGCTCCCTCAGTACTGCCCCTCCGACAGTGCAGCGCTCCCTCAGTACCGCCCCTCCGACAGTGCGGCGCTCCCTCAGTACTGCCCCTCTAACAGTGCAGCGCTCCCTCAGTACCGCCCCTCCGGCAGTGCTGCACTCCCTCAGTCCTGCCCCTCCGACAGTGCGGCGCTCCCTCAGTCCTGCTCCTCCGACAGTGCGGAGCTCCCTCAGTACTGACCCTCCGACAGTGCGGCGCTCCCTCAGTACTGTCCCTCCGACAGTGCAGCACTCCCTCAGTACTGCCCCTCTGACAGTGCGGCGCTCCCTCAGTACTGCCCCTCCAAAAGTGCGGCACTGCTTCAGTACTGCCCCTCCGACAGTGCAGCACTCCCTCATTACTACCCCTCCAACAGTGCAACGTTCCCTCAGTACTGCCCCTCTGACAGTGCATCACTCCCTGAATATTGCCCCTCCGACAGGGTGGCGCTCCCTGCGTACTGCCCCTCCGACAGTGCGGCGCTCCCTCAGTACTGCCCCTCCGACAGTGCGGCGCTCCCTCGGTACTGCCCCTCCGACAATGCGACGCTCACTCAGTACTGCCCCTCCGACAGAGCGGTGCTCCCTCAGTACTGCCCTTCGCCAGTGCGGCACTCCCTCAGTACTGCCCCTCTGACAGTGTAGTATTTCCTCTGTACTTCCACTCTGATAGTACAGCACTCCCTCAGTACTGCCCATCTGACAGTGCAGCGCTCCTTTGGTACTGCCCCGCCGACAGTGCGGCGCTCCCACTGCACTGCCCCTCCGACAGTGCGGCACTCCCTCAGTACTGCCCATTTGACAGTGCTCCCTCAGTCCTGCCCCTCAAAGTGCAGCACACCCTCAGTACTGCCCCTCCAACAGTGCAGCGCTCCCTCAATACTGCCCCTCCGACAGTGCGGCGCTCCCTCAGTACTGCCCCTCCGACAGTGCGGCACTCCCTCAGTACTGCCCCTCCGACAGTGCGGTGCTCCCTCGGTACTGCCCCTGCGACAGTGCGGCGCTCCCTCAGTACTGCACCTCCGACAGTGCGGCGCTCCCTCAGTACTGGCCCTCCGACAGTGCGGCACTCCCTCAGTACTGCCCCTCCGACAGTGCGGTGCTCCCTCGGTACTGCCCCTGCGACAGTGCGGCGCTCCCTCAGTACTGCCCCTCCGACAGTGCGGCGCTCCCTCAGTACTGCCCCTCCGACAATGCGACGCTCCCTCAGTACTGCCCCTCCGACAGCGCGGCGCTCCCTCAGTCCTGCCCCTCCGATAGTGCGGCGCTCCCTCAGTACTGCCCCTCTGCTAGTGCAGCGCTCCCTCAGTACCGCCCCTCCGGCAGTGCGGTGCTCACTCAGTACTGCCCCTCTGACAGTGCAGCGCTCCCTCAGTACCGCCCCTCCGACAGCGCGGCGCTCCCTCAGTACTGCCCCTCCGACAGTGCGGCGCTCCCTCTGTACTGCCCCTCCGACAGTGCAACGTTCCCTCAGTACTGCCCCTCCGACAGTGCGGCGCTCCCTCAGTACTGCCCCTCCGACAGTGTGGCGCTCCCTCAATACTGCCCCTCCGACAGTGCAAAGTTCCCTCAGTACTGCCCCTCCGACAGTGCGGCACTCCCTCAGTACTGCCCTCCGACAGTGCGACGCTCCCTCAGTACTGCCCCACCGACAGTGCGGCTCTCCCTCAGCACTGCCCCTCCGACAGTGCAGCACTCCCTCAGCACTGCCCCTCCGACAGTGCAGCACTCCCTCAGTACTGCCCCTCCGACAGTGCAGTCTCCCTCAGTCCTGCCCCTCCTACAGTGCGGCGCTCCCTCAGTACTGCCCCTCCGACAGTGCGGCACTTCCTCAGTACGCACGTCCAACAGTGCAGCACTCCCTCTGTACTGCCCCTCCGACAATGCGGCGCTCCATCAGTCCTGCCCCTCCGACAGTGCGGTGCTCCCTCAGTACTGCCCCTCCGACAGTGCAGCGCTCCCTCAGTACCGCACCTTCGACAGTGCGGCGCTCCCTCAGTACTGCCCCTCTAACAGTGCAGCGCTCCCTCAGTACCGCCCCTCCGGCAGTGCGGCACTCCACTCAGTCCTGCCCCTCCGACAGTGCGGCGCTCCCTCAGTCCTGCTCCTCCGACAGTGCGGAGCTCCCTCAGTACTGACCCTCCGACAGTGCGGCGCTCCCTCAGTACTGTCCCTCCGACAGTGCAGCACTCCCTCAGTACTGCCCCTCTGACAGTGCGGCGCTCCCTCAGTACTGCCCCTCCGAAAGTGCGGCACTGCTTCAGTACTGCCCCTCCGACAGTGCGGCACTCCCTCATTACTACCCCTCCAACAGTGCAACGTTCCCTCAGTACTGCCCCTCTGACAGTGCATCACTCCCTGAATATTGCCCCTCCGACAGGGTGGCGCTCCCTGCGTACTGCCCCTCCGACAGTGCGGCGCTCCCTCAGTACTGCCCCTCCGACAGTGCGGTGCTCCCTCGGTACTGCCCCTCCGACAATGCGACGCTCACTCAGTACTGCCCCTCCGACAGAGCGGTGCTCCCTCAGTACTGCCCTTCGCCAGTGCGGCCCTCCCTCAGTACTGCCCCTCTGACAGTGTAGTATTTCCTCTGTACTTCCACTCTGATAGTACAGCACTCCCTCAGTACTGCCCATCTGACAGTGCAGCGCTCCTTTGGTACTGCCCCGCCGACAGTGCGGCGCTCCCACTGCACTGCCCCTCCGACAGTGCGGCACTCCCTCAGTACTGCCCATTTGACAGTGCTCCCTCAGTCCTGCCCCTCAAAGTGCAGCACACCCTCAGTACTGCCCCTCCAACAGTGCAGCGCTCCCTCAATACTGCCCCTCCGACAGTGCGGCGCTCCCTCAGTACTGCCCCTCCGACAGTGCGGCACTCCCTCAGTACTGCCCCTCCGACAGTGCGGTGCTCCCTCGGTACTGCCCCTGCGACAGTGCGGCGCTCCCTCAGTACTGCCCCTCCGACAGTGCGGCGCTCCCTCAGTACTGGGCCTCCGACAGTGCGGCACTCCCTCAGTACTGCCCCTCCGACAGTGCGGTGCTCCCTCGGTACTGCCCCTGCGACAGTGCGGCGCTCCCTCAGTACTGCCCCTCCGACAGTGCGGCGCTCCCTCAGTACTGCCCCTCCGACAATGCGACGCTCCCTCAGTACTGCCCCTCCGACAGCGCGGCGCTCCCTCAGTACTGCCCCTCCGACAGTGCGGCGCTCCCTCTGTACTGCCCCTCCGACAGTGGAACGTTCCCTCAGTACTGCCCCTCCGACAGTGCGGCGCTCCCTCAGTACTGCCCCTCCGACAGTGTGGCGCTCCCTCAATACTGCCCCTCCGACAGTGCAAAGTTCCCTCAGTACTGCCCCTCCGACAGTGCGGCACTCCCTCAGTACTGCCCTCCGACAGTGCGACGCTCCCTCAGTACTGCCCCACCGACAGTGCAACGTTCCCTCAACACTGCCCCTCCGACAGTGCGGCTCTCCCTCAGCACTGCCCCTCCGACAGTGCAGCACTCCCTCAGTACTGCCCCTCCGACAGTGCAGTCTCCCTCAGTCCTGCCCCTCCTACAGTGCGGCGCTCCCTCAGTACTGCCCCTCCGACAGTGCGGCACTCCCTCAGTACGCCCGTCCAACAGTGCAGCACTCCCTCTGTACTGCCCCTCCGACAATGCGGCGCTCCATCAGTCCTGCCCCTCCGACAGTGCGGTGCTCCCTCAGTACTGCCCCTCCGACAGTGCAGCGCTCCCTCAGTACCGCCCCTCCGACAGTGCGGCGCTCCCTCAGTACTGCCCCTCTAACAGTGCAGCGCTCCCTCAGTACCGCCCCTCCGGCAGTGCGGCACTCCCTCAGTCCTGCCCCTCCGACAGTGCGGCGCTCCCTCAGTCCTGCTCCTCCGACAGTGCGGAGCTCCCTCAGTACTGACCCTCCGACAGTGCGGCGCTCCCTCAGTACTGTCCCTCCGACAGTGCAGCACTCCCTCAGTACTGCCCCTCCGACAGTGCGGCGCTCCCTCAGTACTGCCCCTCCGAAAGTGCGGCACTGCTTCAGTACTGCCCCTCCGACAGTGCGGCACTCCCTCATTACTACCCCTCCAACAGTGCAACGTTCCCTCAGTACTGCCCCTCTGACAGTGCATCACTCCCTGAATATTGCCCCTCTGACAGGGTGGCGCTCCCTGCGTACTGCCCCTCCGACAGTGCGGCGCTCCCTCAGTACTGCCCCTCCGACAGTGCGGCGCTCCCTCGGTACTGCCCCTCCGACAATGCGACGCTCACTCAGTACTGCCCCTCCGACAGAGCGGTGCTCCCTCAGTACTGCCCTTCGCCAGTGCGGCACTCCCTCAGTACTGCCCCTCTGACAGTGTAGTATTTCCTCTGTACTTCCACTCTGATAGTACAGCACTCCCTCAGTACTGCCCATCTGACAGTGCAGCGCTCCTTTGGTACTGCCCCGCCGACAGTGCGGCGCTCCCACTGCACTGCCCCTCCGACAGTGCGGCACTCCCTCAGTACTGCCCATTTGACAGTGCTCCCTCAGTACTGCCCCTCAAAGTGCAGCACACCCTCAGTACTGCCCCTCCAACAGTGCAGCGCTCCCTCAATACTGCCCCTCCGACAGTGCGGCGCTCCCTCAGTACTGCCTCTCCGACAGTGCGGCACTCCCTCAGTACTGCCCCTCCGACAGTGCGGTGCTCCCTCGGTACTGCCCCTGCGACAGTGCGGCGCTCCCTCAGTACTGCCCCTCCGACAGTGCGGCGCTCCCTCAGTACTGGCCCTCCGACAGTGCGGCACTCCCTCAGTACTGCCCCTCCGACAGTGCGGTGCTCCCTCGGTACTGCCCCTGCGACAGTGCGGCGCTCCCTCAGTACTGCCCCTCCGACAGTGCGGCGCTCCCTCAGTACTGCCCCTCCGACAATGCGACGCTCCCTCAGTACTGCCCCTCCGACAGTGCGGTGCTCCCTCAGTACTGCCCTTCGCCAGTGCGGCACTCCCTCAGTACTGCCCCTCTGACAGTGTAGTATTTCCTCTGTACTTCCACTCTGATAGTACAGCACTCCCTCAGTACTGCCCATCTGACAGTGCAGCGCTCCTTTGGTACTGCCCCGCCGACAGTGCGGCGCTCCCACTGCACTACCCCTCCGACAGTGCGGCACTCCCTCAGTACTGCCCATTTGACAGTGCTCCCTCAGTACTGCCCCTCAAAGTGCAGCACACCCTCAGTCCTGCCCCTCCAACAGTGCAGCGCTCCCTCAGTACTGCCCCTCCGACAGTGCGGCACTCCCTCAGTACAACCCCTCCGACTGTGCAGCACTCCCTCAGTACTGCCCCTCCGACAGTGCGGCGCTCCCTCTGTACTGCCCCTCCGACAGTGCGGCGCTCCCTCAGTCCTGCCCCTCCGATAGTGCGGCGCTCCCTCAGTACTGCCCCTCTGCTAGTGCAGCGCTCCCTCAGTACCGCCCCTCCGGCAGTGCGGTGCTCACTCAGTACTGCCCCTCTGACAGTGCAGCGCTCCCTCAGTACCGCCCCTCCGACAGCGCGGCGCTCCCTCAGTACTGCCCCTCCGACAGTGCGGCGCTCCCTCTGTACTGCCCCTCCGACAGTGCAACGTTCCCTCAGTACTGCCCCTCCGACAGTGCGGCGCTCCCTCAGTACTGCCCCTCCGACAGTGTGGCGCTCCCTCAATACTGCCCCTCCGACAGTGCAAAGTTCCCTCAGTACTGCCCCTCCGACAGTGCGGCACTCCCTCAGTACTGCCCTCCGACAGTGCGACGCTCCCTCAGTACTGCCCCACCGACAGTGCAACGTTCCCTCAGCACTGCCCCTCCGACAGTGCGGCTCTCCCTCAGCACTGCCCCTCCGACAGTGCAGCACTCCCTCAGTACTGCCCCTCCGACAGTGCAGTCTCCCTCAGTCCTGCCCCTCCTACAGTGCGGCGCTCCCTCAGTACTGCCCCTCCGACAGTGCGGCACTCCCTCAGTACGCCCGTCCAACAGTGCAGCACTCCCTCTGTACTGCCCCTCCGACAATGCGGCGCTCCATCAGTCCTGCCCCTCCGACAGTGCGGTGCTCCCTCAGTACTGCCCCTCCGACAGTGCAGCGCTCCCTCAGTACCGCCCCTCCGACAGTGCGGCGCTCCCTCAGTACTGCCCCTCTAACAGTGCAGCGCTCCCTCAGTACCGCCCCTCCGGCAGTGCGGCACTCCCTCAGTCCTGCCCCTCCGACAGTGCGGCGCTCCCTCAGTCCTGCTCCTCCGACAGTGCGGAGCTCCCTCAGTACTGACCCTCCGACAGTGCGGCGCTCCCTCAGTACTGTCCCTCCGACAGTGCAGCACTCCCTCAGTACTGCCCCTCTGACAGTGCGGCGCTCCCTCAGTACTGCCCCTCCGAAAGTGCGGCACTGCTTCAGTACTGCCCCTCCGACAGTGCGGCACTCCCTCATTACTACCCCTCCAACAGTGCAACGTTCCCTCAGTACTGCCCCTCTGACAGTGCATCACTCCCTGAATATTGCCCCTCCGACAGGGTGGCGCTCCCTGCGTACTGCCCCTCCGACAGTGCGGCGCTCCCTCAGTACTGCCCCTCCGACAGTGCGGCGCTCCCTCGGTACTGCCCCTCCGACAATGCGACGCTCACTCAGTACTGCCCCTCCGACAGAGCGGTGCTCCCTCAGTACTGCCCTTCGCCAGTGCGGCACTCCCTCAGTACTGCCCCTCTGACAGTGTAGTATTTCCTCTGTACTTCCACTCTGATAGTACAGCACTCCCTCAGTACTGCCCATCTGACAGTGCAGCGCTCCTTTGGTACTGCCCCGCCGACAGTGCGGCGCTCCCACTGCACTGCCCCTCCGACAGTGCGGCACTCCCTCAGTACTGCCCATTTGACAGTGCTCCCTCAGTCCTGCCCCTCAAAGTGCAGCACACCCTCAGTACTGCCCCTCCAACAGTGCAGCGCTCCCTCAATACTGCCCCTCCGACAGTGCGGCGCTCCCTCAGTACTGCCCCTCCGACAGTGCGGCACTCCCTCAGTACTGCCCCTCCGACAGTGCGGTGCTCCCTCGGTACTGCCCCTGCGACAGTGCGGCGCTCCCTCAGTACTGCCCCTCCGACAGTGCGGCGCTCCCTCAGTACTGGCCCTCCGACAGTGCGGCACTCCCTCAGTACTGCCCCTCCGACAGTGCGGTGCTCCCTCGGTACTGCCCCTGCGACAGTGCGGCGCTCCCTCAGTACTGCCCCTCCGACAGTGCGGCGCTCCCTCAGTACTGCCCCTCCGACAATGCGACGCTCCCTCAGTACTGCCCCTCCGACAGCGCGGCGCTCCCTCAGTACTGCCCCTCCGACAGTGCGGCGCTCCCTCTGTACTGCCCCTCCGACAGTGCAACGTTCCCTCAGTACTGCCCCTCCGACAGTGCGGCGCTCCCTCAGTACTGCCCCTCCGACAGTGTGGCGCTCCCTCAATACTGCCCCTCCGACAGTGCAAAGTTCCCTCAGTACTGCCCCTCCGACAGTGCGGCACACCCTCAGTACTGCCCTCCGACAGTGCGACGCTCCCTCAGTACTGCCCCACCGACAGTGCAACGTTCCCTCAACACTGCCCCTCCGACAGTGCGGCTCTCCCTCAGCACTGCCCCTCCGACAGTGCAGCACTCCCTCAGTACTGCCCCTCCGACAGTGCAGTCTCCCTCAGTCCTGCCCCTCCTACAGTGCGGCGCTCCCTCAGTACTGCCCCTCTGACAGTGCGGCACTCCCTCAGTACGCCCGTCCAACAGTGCAGCACTCCCTCTGTACTGCCCCTCCGACAATGCGGCGCTCCATCAGTCCTGCCCCTCCGACAGTGCGGTGCTCCCTCAGTACTGCCCCTCCGACAGTGCAGCGCTCCCTCAGTACCGCCCCTCCGACAGTGCGGCGCTCCCTCAGTACTGCCCCTCTAACAGTGCAGCGCTCCCTCAGTACCGCCCCTCCGGCAGTGCGGCACTCCCTCAGTCCTGCCCCTCCGACAGTGCGGCGCTCCCTCAGTCCTGCTCCTCCGACAGTGCGGAGCTCCCTCAGTACTGACCCTCCGACAGTGCGGCGCTCCCTCAGTACTGTCCCTCCGACAGTGCAGCACTCCCTCAGTACTGCCCCTCCGACAGTGCGGCGCTCCCTCAGTACTGCCCCTCCGAAAGTGCGGCACTGCTTCAGTACTGCCCCTCCGACAGTGCGGCACTCCCTCATTACTACCCCTCCAACAGTGCAACGTTCCCTCAGTACTGCCCCTCTGACAGTGCATCACTCCCTGAATATTGCCCCTCCGACAGGGTGGCGCTCCCTGCGTACTGCCCCTCCGACAGTGCGGCGCTCCCTCAGTACTGCCCCTCCGACAGTGCGGCGCTCCCTCGGTACTGCCCCTCCGACAATGCGACGCTCACTCAGTACTGCCCCTCCGACAGAGCGGTGCTCCCTCAGTACTGCCCTTCGCCAGTGCGGCACTCCCTCAGTACTGCCCCTCTGACAGTGTAGTATTTCCTCTGTACTTCCACTCTGATAGTACAGCACACCCTCAGTACTGCCCATCTGACAGTGCAGCGCTCCTTTGGTACTGCCCCGCCGACAGTGCGGCGCTCCCACTGCACTGCCCCTCCGACAGTGCGGCACTCCCTCAGTACTGCCCATTTGACAGTGCTCCCTCAGTACTGCCCCTCAAAGTGCAGCACACCCTCAGTACTGCCCCTCCAACAGTGCAGCGCTCCCTCAATACTGCCCCTCCGACAGCGCGGCGCTCCCTCAGTACTGCCCCTCCGACAGTGCGGCACTCCCTCAGTACTGCCCCTCCGACAGTGCGGTGCTCCCTCGGTACTGCCCCTGCGACAGTGCGGCGCTCCCTCAGTACTGCCCCTCCGACAGTGCGGCGCTCCCTCAGTACTGGCCCTCCGACAGTGCGGCACTCCCTCAGTACTGCCCCTCCGACAGTGCGGTGCTCCCTCGGTACTGCCCCTGCGACAGTGCGGCGCTCCCTCAGTACTACCTCTCCGACAGTGCAGCACTCCCTCAGTACTGCCCCTCCGACAGTGTGGCGCTCCCTCAGTACTGCCCCTCCGACAGTGCGGCGCTCCCTCAGTCCTGCCCCTCCGACAGTGCGGCGCTCCCTCAGTACTGCCCCTCTGATAGTGCAGCGCTCCCTCAGTACCGCCCCTCCGGTAGTGCGGTGCTCACTCAGTACTGCCCCTCTGACAGTGCAGCGCTCCCTCAGTACCGCCCCTCCGACAGCGCGGCGCTCCCTCAGTACTGCCCCTCCGACAGTGCGGCGCTCCCTCTGTACTGCCCCTCCGACAGTGCAACGTTCCCTCAGTACTCCCCTCCGACAGTGCGGCGCTCCCTCAGTACTGCCCCTCCGACAGTGTGGCGCTCCCTCAATACTGCCCCTCCGACAGTGCAAAGTTCCCTCAGTACTGCCCCTCCGACAGTGCGGCACTCCCTCAGTACTGCCCTCCGACAGTGCGACGCTCCCTCAGTACTGCCCCTCCGACAGTGCAACGTTCCCTCAGCACTGCCCCTCCGACAGTGCGGCTCTCCCTCAGCACTGCCCCTCCGACAGTGCAGCACTACCTCAGTACTGCCCCTCCGACAGTGCAGTCTCCCTCAGTCCTGCCCCTCCTACAGTGCGGCGCTCCCTCAGTACTGCCCCTCCGACAGTGCGGCACTCCCTCAGTACGCCCGTCCAACAGTGCAGCACTCCCTCTGTACTGCCCCTCCGACAATGCGGCGCTCCATCAGTCCTGCCCCTCCGACAGTGCGGTGCTCCCTCAGTACTGCCCCTCTGACAGTGCAGCGCTCCATCAGTACCGCCCCTCCGACAGTGCGGCGCTCCCTCAGTACTGCCCCTCTAACAGTGCAGCGCTCCCTCAGTACCGCCCCTCCGGCAGTGCGGCACTCCCTCAGTACCGCCCCTCCGACAGTGCGGCACTCCCTCAGTACTGCCCCTCCGACAGTGTGGCGCGCCCTCAGTACTGCCCCTCCGACAGTGTGGCGCTCCCTCAGTCCTGCCCCTCCGACAGTGCGGCGCTCCCTCAGTCCTGCTCCTCCGACAGTGCGGAGCTCCCTCAGTACTGACCCTCCGACAGTGCGGCGCTCCCTCAGTACTGTCCCTCCGACAGTGCAGCACTCCCTCAGTACTGCCCCTCCGACAGTGCGGCGCTCCCTCAGTACTGCCCCTCCGAAAGTGCGGCACTGCTTCAGTACTGCCCCTCCGACAGTGCGGCACTCCCTCATTACTACCCCTCCAACAGTGCAACGTTCCCTCAGTACTGCCCCTCCGACAGTGCATCACTCCCTGAATATTGCCCCTCCGACAGGGTGGCGCTCCCTGCGTACTGCCCCTCCGACAGCGCAACGTTCCCTCAGTACTGCCCCTCCGACAGTGCGGTGCTCCCTCGGTACTGCCCCTGCGACAGTGCGGCGCTCCCTCAGTACTGCCCCTCCGACAGTGCGGCGCTCCCTCAGTACTGCCCCTCCGACAATGCGACGCTCTTTCAGTACTGCCCCTCCGACAGTGCGGTGCTCCCTCAGTACTGCCCTTCGCCAGTGCGGCACTCCCTCAGTACTGCCCCTCTGACAGTGTAGTATTTCCTCTGTACTTCCACTCTGATAGTACAGCACTCCCTCAGTACTGCCCATCTGACAGTGCAGCGCTCCTTTGGTACTGCCCCGCCGACAGTGCGGCGCTCCCACTGCACTGCCCCTCCGACAGTGCGGCACTCCCTCAGTACTGCCCATTTGACAGTGCTCCCTCAGTACTGCCCCTCAAAGTGCAGCACACCCTCAGTACTGCCCCTCCAACAGTGCAGCGCTCCCTCAGTACTGCCCCTCCGACAGTGCGGCGCTCCCTCAGTACTGCCCCTCCGACAGTGCGGCGCTCCCTCAGTACTGCCCCTCCGACAGTGCGGCGCTCCCTCAGTACTGCCCCTCCGACAGTGCGGCACTCCCTCAGTACTGCCACTCCGACAGTGTGGCGCTCCCTCAGTGCTGCCCCTCTGACATTGTGGCGCTCCCTCAGTACTGCCCGTCCGACAGTGCGGCACTCCCTCAGTACTACCCCTCCGACAGTGCAGCACTCCCTCAGTACTGCCCCTCCGACAGTGCGGCGCTCCCTCAGTACTGCCCCTCCGACAGTGCGGCGCTCCCTCAGTCCTGCCCCTCCGACAGTGCGGCGCTCCCTCAGTACTGCCCCTCTGATAGTGCAGCGCTCCCTCAGTACCGCCCCTCCGGCAGTGCGGTGCTCACTCAGTACTGCCCCTCTGACAGTGCAGCGCTCCCTCAGTACCGCCCCTCCGACAGCGCGGCGCTCCCTCAGTACTGCCCCTCCGACAGTGCGGCGCTCCCTCTGTACTGCCCCTCCGACAGTGCAACGTTCCCTCAGTACTGCCCCTCCGACAGTGCGGCGCTCCCTCAGTACTGCCCCTCCGACAGTGTGGCGCTCCCTCAATACTGCCCCTCCGACAGTGCAAAGTTCCCTCAGTACTGCCCCTCCGACAGTGCGGCACTCCCTCAGTACTGCCCTCCGACAATGCGACGCTCCCTCAGTACTGCCCCTCCGACAGTGCAACGTTCCCTCAGCACTGCCCCTCCGACAGTGCGGCTCTCCCTCAGCACTGCCCCTCCGACAGTGCAGCACTCCCTCAGTACTGCCCCTCCGACAGTGCAGTCTCCCTCAGTCCTGCCCCTCCTACAGTGCGGCGCTCCCTCAGTACTGCCCCTCCGACAGTGCAACGTTCCCTCAGTACTACCCCTCCGACAGTGCGGCGCTCCCTCAGTACTGCCCCTCCGAAAGTGCAGCACTCCTTCAGTACTGCCCCTCTGACAGTGCGGCACTCACTCAGTACTGCCCCTCCGACAGTGCAACGTTCCCTCAGTACTGCCCCTCCAACAGTGCAGCGCTCCCTCAGTACCGCCCCTCCGACAGTGCGGCGCTCCCTCAGTACTGCCCCTCCGACAGTGCGGCGCTCCCTCAGTGCTGCCCCTCCGACAGTGGGGCGCTCCCTCAGTACTGCCCCTCTGACAGTGCAGCGCTCCCTCAGTACCGCCCCTCCGACAGCGCGGCGCTCCCTCAGTACTGCCCCTCCGACAGTGCGGCGCTCCCTCTGTACTGCCCCTCCGACAGTGCAACGTTCCCTCAGTACTGCCCCTCCGACAGTGCGGCGCTCCCTCAGTACTGCCCCTCCGACAGTGTGGCGCTCCCTCAATACTGCCCCTCCGACAGTGCAAAGTTCCCTCAGTACTGCCCCTCCGACAGTGCGGCACTCCCTCAGTACTGCCCTCCGACAATGCGACGCTCCCTCAGTACTGCCCCTCCGACAGTGCAACGTTCCCTCAGCACTGCCCCTCCGACAGTCCGGCTCTCCCTCAGCACTGCCCCTCCGACAGTGCAGCACTCCCTCAGTACTGCCCCTCCGACAGTGCAGTCTCCCTCAGTCCTGCCCCTCCTACAGTGCGGCGCTCCCTCAGTACTGCCCCACCGACAGTGCGGCACTCCCTCAGTACGCCCGTCCAACAGTGCAGCACTCCCTCTGTACTGCACCTCCGACAATGCGGCGCTCCATCAGTCCTGCCCCTCCGACAGTGCGGTGCTCCCTCAGGACTGCCCCTCTGACAGTGCAGCGCTCCCTCAGTACCGCCCCTCCGACAGTGCGGCGCTCCCTCAGTACTGCCCCTCTAACAGTGCAGCGCTCCCTCAGTACCGCCCCTCCGGCAGTGCGGCACTCCCTCAGTCCTGCCCCTCCGACAGTGCGACGCTCCCTCAGTCCTGCTCCTCCGACAGTGCGGAGCTCCCTCAGTACTGACCCTCCGACAGTGCGGCGCTCCCTCAGTACTGTCCCTCCGACAGTGCAGCACTCCCTCAGTACTGCCCCTCCGACAGTGCGGCGCTCCCTCAGTACTGACCCTCCGAAAGTGCGGCACTGCTTCAGCACTGCCCCTCCGACAGTGCGGCACTCCCTCATTACTACCCCTCCAACAGTGCAATGTTCCCTCAGTACTGCCCCTCCGACAGTGCATCACTCCCTGAATATTGCCCCTCCGACAGGGTGGCGCTCCCTGCGTACTGCCCCTCCGACAGTGCGGCGCTCCCTCAGTACTGCCCCTCCGACAGTGTGGCGCTCCCTCGGTACTGCCCCTCCGACAATGCGACGCTCACTCAGTACTGCCCCTCCGACAGAGCGGTGCTCCCTCAGTACTGCCCTTCGCTAGTGCGGCACTCCCTCAGTACTGCCCCTCTGACAGTGTAGTATTTCCTCTGTACTTCCACTCTGATAGTACAGCACTCCCTCAGTACTGCCCATCTGACAGTGCAGCGCTCCTTTGGTACTGCCCCGCCGACAGTGCGGCGCTCCCACTGCACTACCCCTCCGACAGTGCGGCACTCCCTCAGTACTGCCCATTTGACAGTGCTCCCTCAGTACTGCCCCTCAAAGTGCAGCACACCCTCAGTACTGCCCCTCCAACAGTGCAGCGCTCCCTCAGTACTGCCCCTCCGACAGTGCGGCGCTCCCTCAGTACTGCCCCTCCGACAGTGCGGCGCTCCCTCAGTACTGCCCTTCCGACAGTGCTGCGCTCCCTCAGTACTGCCCCTCTGACAGTGCGGCGCTCCCTCAGTACTGCCACTCCGACAGTGTGGCGCTCCCTCAGTGCTGCCCCTCCGACATTGTGGCGCTCCCTCAGTACTGCCCGTCCGACAGTGCGGCACTCCCTCAGTACTACCCCTCCGACAGTGCAGCACTCCCTCAGTACTGCCCCTCTGACAGTGCGGCGCTCCCTCAGTACTGCCCCTCCGAAAGTGCGGCGCTCCCTCAGTCCTGCCCCTCCGACAGTGCGGCGCTCCCTCAGTACTGCCCCTCTGATAGTGCAGCGCTCCCTCAGTACCGCCCCTCTGGCAGTGCGGTGCTCACTCAGTACTGCCCCTCTGACAGTGCAGCACTCCCTCAGTACCGCCCCTCCGACAGCGCGGCGCTCCCTCAGTACTGCCCCTCCGACAGTGCGGCGCTCCCTCTGTACTGCCCCTCCGACAGTGCAACGTTCCCTCAGTACTGCCCCTCCGACAGTGCGGCGCTCCCTCAGTACTGCCCCTCCGACAGTGTGGCGCTCCCTCAATACTGCCCCTCCGACAGTGCAAAGTTCCCTCAGTATTGCCCCTCCGACAGTGCGGCACTCCCTCAGTACTGCCCTCCGACAGTGCGACGCTCCCTCAGTACTGCCCCTCCGACAGTGCAACGTTCCCTCAGCACTGCCCCTCCGACAGTGCGGCTCTCCCTCAGCACTGCCCCTCCGACAGTGCAGCACTCCCTCAGTACTGCCCCTCCGACAGTGCAGTCTCCCTCAGTCCTGCCCCTCCTACAGTGCGGCGCTCCCTCAGTACTGCCCCTCCGACAGTGCGGCACTCCCTCAGTACGCCCGTCCAACAGTGCAGCACTCCCTCTGTACTGCCCCTCCGACAATGCGGCGCTCCATCAGTCCTGCCCCTCCGACAGTGCGGTGCTCCCTCAGTACTGCCCCTCTGACAGTGCAGCGCTCCCTCAGTACCGCCCCTCCGACAGTGCGGCGCTCCCTCAGTACTGCCCCTCTAACAGTGCAGCGCTCCCTCATTACCGCCCCTCCGGCAGTGCGGCACTCCCTCAGTACTGCCCCTCCGACAGTGCGGCACTCCCTCAGTACTGCCCCTCCGACAGTGTGGCGCGCCCTCAGTACTGCCCCTCCGACAGTGTGGCGCTCCCTCAGTCCTGTCCTCCGACAGTGCGGCGCTCCCTCAGTCCTGCCCCTCCGACAGTGCGGAACTCCCTCAGTACTGACCCTCCGACAGTGCGGCGCTCCCTCAGTACTGTCCCTCCCACAGTGCAGCACTCCCTCAGTACTGCCCCTCCGACAGTGCGGCGCTCCCTCAGTACTGCCCCTCCGAAAGTGCGGCACTGCTTCAGTACTGCCCCTCCGACAGTGCGGCACACCCTCATTACTACCCCTCCAACAGTGCAACGTTCCCTCAGTACTGCCCCTCCGACAGTGCATCACTCCCTGAATATTGCCCCTCCGACAGGGTGGCGCTCCCTGCGTACTGCCCCTCCGACAGCGCAACGTTCCCTCAGAACTGCCCCTGCGACAGTGCGGCGCTCACTCAGTACTGCCTCTTCGACAGTGTGGCGCTCCCTCAGTACTGCCCCTACGACAGTGCGGCGCTCCCTCAGTGCTGCCCCTCATACAGTGCAGCACTCCTTCCGTACTGCCCCTCCGACAGTGCGGCACTCCCTCAGTACTGCCCCTCCGACAGTGCAACGTTCCCTCACTACTACCCCTCCGACAGTGCGGCGCTCCCTCAGTACTGCCCCTCCGAAAGTGCAGCACTCCTTCAGTACTGCCCCTCTGACAGTGCGGCACTCACTCAGTACTGCCCCTCCGACAGTGCAACGTTCCCTCAGTACTGCCCCTCCAACAGTGCAGCGCTCCCTCAGTACCCGCCCCTCCGACAGTGCGGCGCTCCCTCAGTACTGCCCCTCCGACAGTGCGGCGCTCCCTCAGTGCTGCCCCTCCGACAGTGGGGCGCTCCCTCAGTACTGCCCCTCCGACAGTGCGGCGCTCCCTCAGTACTGCCCCTCTGACAGTGCGGCGCTCCCTCAGTACTGCCCCTCCGACAGTGCAACGTTTGCTCAGCACTGCCCCTCCGACAGTGCGGTCTCCCTCAGTCCTGCCCCTCCGAAAGTGCAGCGCTCCCTCAGTACTGCCCCTCCGACAGTGCAACGTTCCCTCAGCACTGCCCCTCCGACAGTGCGGCTCTCCCTCAGCACTGCCCCTCCGACAGTGCAGCACTCCCTCAGTACTGCCCCTCCGACAGTGCAGTCTCCCTCAGTCCTGCCCCTCCTACAGTGCGGCGCTCCCTCAGTACTGCCCCTCCGACAGTGCGGCACTCCCTCAGTACGCCCGTCCAACAGTGCAGCACTCCCTCTGTACTGCCCCTCCGACAATGCGGCGCTCCATCAGTCCTGCCCCTCCGACAGTGCGGTGCTCCCTCAGTACTGCCCCTCTGACAGTGCAGCGCTCCCTCAGTACCGCCCCTCTGACAGTGCGGCGCTCCCTCAGTACTGCCCCTCTAACAGTGCAGCGCTCCCTCATTACCGCCCCTCCGGCAGTGCGGCACTCCCTCAGTACTGCCCCTCCGACAGTGCGGCACTCCCTCAGTACTGCCCCTCCGACAGTGTGGCGCGCCCTCAGTACTGCCCCTCCGACAGTGTGGCGCTCCCTCAGTCCTGTCCTCCGACAGTGCGGCGCTCCCTCAGTCCTGCCCCTCCGACAGTGCGGAACTCCCTCAGTACTGACCCTCCGACAGTGCGGCGCTCCCTCAGTACTGACCCTCCGACAGTGCAGCACTCCCTCAGTACTGCCCCTCCGACAGTGCGGCGCTCCCTCAGTACTGCCCCTCCGAAAGTGCGGCACTGCTTCAGTACTGCCCCTCTGACAGTGCGGCACACCCTCATTACTACCCCTCCAACAGTGCAACGTTCCCTCAGTACTGCCCCTCCGACAGTGCATCACTCCCTGAATATTGCCCCTCCGACAGGGTGGCGCTCCCTGCGTACTGCCCCTCCGACAGCGCAACGTTCCCTCAGAACTGCCCCTGCGACAGTGCGGCGCTCACTCAGTACTGCCTCTTCGACAGTGTGGCGCTCCCTCAGTACTGCCCCTACGACAGTGCGGCGCTCCCTCAGTGCTGCCCCTCATACAGTGCAGCACTCCTTCCGTACTGCCCCTCCGACAGTGCGGCACTCCCTCAGTACTGCCCCTCCGACAGTGCAACGTTCCCTCAGTACTACCCCTCCGACAGTGCGGCGCTCCCTCAGTACTGCCCCTCCGAAAGTGCAGCACTCCTTCAGTACTGCCCCTCTGACAGTGCGGCACTCACTCAGTACTGCCCCTCCGACAGTGCAACGTTCCCTCAGTACTGCCCCTCCAACAGTGCAGCGCTCCCTCAGTACCGCCCCTCCGACAGTGCGGCGCTCCCTCAGTACTGCCCCTCCGACAGTGCGGCGCTCCCTCAGTGCTGCCCCTCCGACAGTGGGGCGCTCCCTCAGTACTGCCCCTCCGACAGTGCGGCGCTCCCTCAGTACTGCCCCTCCGACAGTGCGGCGCTCCCTCAGTACTGCCCCTCCGACAGTGCAACGTTTGCTCAGCACTGCCCCTCCGACAGTGCGGTCTCCCTCAGTCCTGCCCCTCCGAAAGTGCAGCGCTCCCTCAGTACTGCCCCTCCGACAGTGCAACGTTCCCTCAGTACTGCCCCTCCAACAGTGCAGCGCTCCCTCAGTACTGCCCCTCCGACAGTGCGGCGCTCCCTCAGTACTGCCCCTCCGACAGTGTGGCACTCCATCAGTACTGCCCCTCCGACAGTGCAGCGCTCCCTCTGTACTGCCCCTCCGACAGTGCGGCGCTCCCACAGTACTGCCCCTCCGACAGTGCGGTGCTCCCTCAGTACTGCCCATTTGACAGTGCTGCGTTCCCTCAGTCCTTCCCCTCTGACAGTGCGGCGCTCCCTCAGTACTGCCCCTCCGACAGTGTAGTACTTCCTCTGTACTGCCACTCCGACAGTACAGCACTCCCTCAGTACTGCCTATCTGACAGTGCAGCGCTCCTTTGGTACTGACCCTCCGAAAGTGCGGCGCTCCCTCAGCACTGACCCTCCGACAGTGAAGCACTTCCTCTGTACTGCCCCTCCGACAGTGCAGCACTTCCTCAGTACTGCTTCTCCGACAGTGCCGCACTCCCTCAGTATTTCCCCTCCGACAGTTTAGTACTTCCTCTGTACTGCCACTCCGACAGTACAGCACTCCCTCAGTACTGCCCATCTGACAGTGCAGCGTTCCCTCAGTCCTTCCCCTCTGACAGTGTGGCGCTCCCTCAGTCCTGCCCCTCCGACAGTGCGGCGCTCCCTCAGTACTGCCCCTCCGACAGTGCGGCGCTCCCTCAGTGCTGCCCCTCCGACAGTGTGGCGCTCCCTCAGTACTGCCCCTCCGACAGTGCGGCGCTCCCTCAGTACTGCCCCTCCGACAGTGCGGCGCTCCCTCAGTACTGCCCCTCCGACAGTGCAACGTTTGCTCAGCACTGCCCCTCCGACAGTGCGGTCTCCCTCAGTCCTGCCCCTCCGAAAGTGCAGCGCTCCCTCAGTACTGCCCCTCCGACAGTGCAACGTTCCCTCAGTACTGCCCCTCCAACAGTGCAGCGATCCCTCAGTACCGCCCCTCCGACAGTGCGGCGCTCCCTCAGTACTGCCGCTCCGACAGAGCGGCGCTCCCTCAGTGCTGCCCCTCCGACAGTGTGGCGCTCCCTCAGTATTGCCCCTCCGACAGTGCGGCGCTCCCTCAGTACTGCCCCTCCGACAGTGCGGCGCTCCCTCAGTACTGCCCCTCCGACAGTGCAACGTTTGCTCAGCACTGCCCCTTCGACAGTGCGGTCTCCCTCAGTCCTGCCCCTCCGAAAGTGCAGCGCTCCTTCAGTACTGCCCCTCCGACAGTGCGGCACTCCCTCAGTACTGCCCGTCCGACAGTGCTGCACTCCCTCAGTACTGCCCCATCGACAGTGCGGTGCTCCCTCAGTCCTGCCCCGCCGACAGTGCGGCGCTCTCTCAGTCCTGCCCCACCGACAGTGCGGCGCTCCCTCAGTACTGCCCCTCTGACAGTGCGGCGCTCCCTCAGTACCGCCCCTCCGACAGTGCGGCGCTCCCTCAGTGCTGCCCCTCATACAGTGCAGCACTCCTTCAGTACTGCCCCTCCGACAGTGCGGCACTCCCTCAGTATTGCTCCTCCAACAGTGCAGCACTCCCTCAGTACAGCCCCTCCGACAGTGTGGCGCTACCTCTGTACTGCCCCTCCAACAGTTCAGCGCTCCCTCAGTACTGCCCCTCCGACAGTGCGGCACTCCCTCAGTACTGCTCCTCCGACAATGCGGCGCTCCCTCAGTACTGCCCCTCCGACAGTGCGGCGCTCCCTCAGTACTGCCCATTTGACAGTGCAGCGTTCCCTCAGTCCTTCCCCTCTGACAGTGCGGCGCTCCCTCAGTCCTGCCCCTCCGACAGTGCATCACTCCCTCAATATTGCTCCTCCGACAGTGCAGCACTCCCTCAGTACTGCCCCTCCGACAGTGTGGCGCTCCCTCTGTACTGCCCCTCCAACAGTTCAGCGCTCCCTCAGTACTGCCCCTCCGACAGTGCGGCGCTCCCTCAGTCCTGCCCCTCCGACAGTGCGGCGCTCCCTCAGCACTGCCCCTCCGACAGTGCGGCGCTCCCTCAGTACTGCCCCTCCGACAGTGCGGCGCTCCATCAGTCCTGCCCCTCCGACAGTGCGGCGCTCCCTCAGTACTGCCCCTCCGACAGTGCGGCGCTCCCTCAGTACTGCCCCTCCGAAAGTGCGGCACTCCCTCAGTACTGCCCCTCCGACAGTGCGGCGCTCCCTCAGTACTGCCCCTCCGATAGTGCAACGTTCCCTCAGTACTGCCCCTCCAACAGTGCAGCGCTCCCTCAGTACTGCCCCTCATACAGTGCAGCACTCCTTCAGTACTGCCCCTCCGACAGTGCGGCACTCCCTCAGTACTGCCCCTCCGACAGTGCAACGTTCCCTCAGTACTGCCCCTCCGACAGTGCGGCGCTCCCTCAGTACTGCCCCTCCGACAGGGCGGCACTCCCTCAGTACTGCCCGTCCGACATTGCAGCACTCCCTCAGTACTGCCCTTCCGACAGTGCGGCGCTCCCTCAGTCCTGCTCCTCCGACTGTGCGGCGCTCCCTCAGTACTGCCCCTCCGACAGCGCGGTGCTCCCTCAGTACTGCCCCTCTGACAGGGCAGCGCTCCCTCAGTACCGCCCCTCCGACAGTGCGGCGCTCCCTCAGTACTGCCCGTCCGACATTGCAGCACTCCCTCAGTACTGCCCTTCCGACAGTGCGGCGCTCCCTCAGTCCTGCTCCTCCGACTGTGCGGCGCTCCCTTAGTACTGCCCTTCCGACAGTGCAGCGCTCCCTCAGTACTGCCCCTCTGACAGTGCAGCACTCCCTCTGGACTGCCCCTCCGACAGTGCAGCACTTCCTCAGCACTGACCCTCCGACAGTGAAGCACTTCCTCTGTACTGCCCCTCTGACTGTGCAGCACTTCTTTAGTACTGCCCCTCCGACAGTGCCGCACTCCCTCAGTGCTGCCCCTCCGACAGTGTGGCGCTCCCTCAGTACTGCCCCTCCGACAGTGCGGCGCTCCCTCAGTACTGCCCCTCCGACAGTGCGGCGCTCCCTCAGTACTGCCCCTCCGACAGTGCAACGTTTGCTCAGCACTGCCCCTCCGACAGTGCGGTCTCCCTCAGTCCTGCCCCTCCGAAAGTGCAGCGCTCCCTCAGTACTGCCCCTCCGACAGTGCAGCACTCCCACAGTACTGCCCGTCCGACAGTGCAGCACTTCCTCAGTACTGCCCCATCGACAGTGCGGTGCTCCCTCAGTCCTGCCCCTCCGACAGTGCGGCGCTCTCTCAGTCCTGCCCCTCCGACAGTGCGGCGCTCCCTCAGTACTGCCCCTCTGACAGTGCAGCGCTCCCTCAGTACCGCCCCTCCGACAGTGCGGCGCTCCCTCAGTAGTGCCCCTCTGAAAGTGCGGCGCTCCCTCAGTACCGCCCCTCCGACAGTGCGGCACTCCCTCAGTACTGCCCCTCCGACAGTGCGGCACTCCCTCAGTACTGCCCCTCCGACAGTGCGGCGCTCCCTCAGTCCTGCCCCTCCAACAGTGCAACGTTCCCTCAGTACTGCCCCTCCGATAGAGCGGCGCTCCCTCAGTACTGCCCCTCCGAAAGTGCGGCGCTCCCTCAGCACTGACCCTCCGACAGTGAAGCACTTCCTCTGTACTGCCCCTCCGACAGTGCAGCACTTCCTCAGTACTGCTTCTCCGACAGTGCCGCACTCCCTCAGTATTTCCCCTCCGACAGTGTAGTACTTCCTCTGTACTGCCACTCCGACAGTACAGCACTCCCTCAGTACTGCCCATCTGACAGTGCAGCGTTCCCTCAGTCATTCCCCTCTGACAGTGCGGCGCTCCCTCAGTCCTGCCCCTCCGACAGTGCGGCACACCCTCAGTATTGCTCCTCCAACAGTGCAGCACTCCCTCAGTACTGCCCCTCCGACAGTGTGGCGCTACCTCTGTACTGCCCCTCCAACAGTTCAGCGCTCCCTCAGTACTGCCCCTCTGACAGTGCGGCGCTCCCTCAGTACTTCTCCTCCGACAATGCGGCGCTCCCTCTGTACTGCCCCTCCGACAGTGCGGCGCTCCCTCAGTACTGCCCATTTGACAGTGCAGCGTTCCCTCAGTCCTTCCCCTCTGACAGTGCAGCGCTCCCCCAGTCCTGCCCCTCCGACAGTGCATCACTCCCTCAGTATTGCTCCTCCGACAGTGCAGCACTCCCTCAGTACTGCCCCTCCGACAGTGTGGCGCTCCCTCTGTACTGCCCCTCCAACTGTTCAGCGCTCCCTCAGTACTGCCCCTCCGACAGTGCGGCGCTCCCTCAGTCCTGCCCCTCCGACAGTGCGGCGCTCCCTCAGCACTGCCCCTCCGACAGTGCGGCGCTCCCTCAGTACTGCCCCTCCGACAGAGCGGCGCTCCATCAGTCCTGCCCCTCCGACAGTGCGGCGCTCCCTCAGTACTGCCCCTCCGACAGTGCGGCGCTCCCTCAGTACTGCCCCTGCGAAAGTGCGGCACTCCTTCAGTACTGCCCCTCCGACAGTGCGGCACTCCCTCAGTACTACCCCTCCAACAGTGCAACGTTCCCTCAGTACTGCCCCTCCGACAGTGCATCACTCCCTCAATATTGCCCCTCCGACAGGGTGGCGCTCCCTGCGTACTGCCCCTCCGACAGCGCAACGTTCCCTCAGTACTGCCCCTGCGACAGTGCGGCGCTCCCTCAGTACTGCCTCTTCGACAGTGCGGCGCTCCCTCAGTACTGCCCCTCCGACAGTGTGGCGCTCCCTCAGTACTGCCCCTCCGACAGTGCGGCGCTCCCTCAGTACTGCCCCTCAGACAGTGCAACGTTCCCTCAGTACTGCCCCTCCGACAGTGCGGCGCTCCCTCAGTACTGCCCCTCCGAAAGTGCAGCACTCCTTCAGTACTGCCCCTCCGACAGTGCGGCACTCCCTCAGTACTGCCCCTCCGACAGTGCAAAGTTCCCTCAGTACTGCCCCTCCAACAGTGCAGTGCTCCCTCAGTACTGCCCCTCATACAGTGCAGCACTCCTTCAGTACTGCCCCTCCGACAGTGCAGCACTCCCTCAGTACTGCCCCTCCAACAGTGCAACGTTCCCTCAGTACTGCCCCTCCGACAGTGCGGCGCTCCCTCAGTACTGCCCCTCCGAAAGTGCAGCACTCCTTCAGCACTGCCTCTCCGACAGTGTGGCACTCCCTCAGTACTGCCCCTCCGACAGTGCAACGTTCCCTCAGTACTGCCCCTCCAACAGTGCAGCGCTCCCTCAGTACCGCCCCTCCGACAGTGCGGCGCTCCCTCAGTACTGCCCCTCCGACAGTGCGGCGCTCCCTCAGTGCTGCCCCTCCGACAGTGTGGTGCTCCCTCAGTACTGCCCCTCCGACTGTGCGGCGCTCCCTCAGGACTGCCCCTCCGACAGTGCGGCGCTCCCTCAGTACTGCCCCTCCGACAGTGCAACGTTCGCTCAGCACTGCCCCTCAGACAGTGCGGTCTCCCTCAGTCCTGCCCCTCCGACAGTGCAGCGCTCCCTCAGTACTGCCCCTCCGACAGTGCGGCACTCCCTCAGTACTGCCCGTCCGACAGTGCAGCACTCCCTCAGTACTGCCCCATCGACAGTGCGGTGCTCCCTCAGTCCTGCCCCTCCGACAGTGCGGCGCTCTCTCAGTCCTGCCCCTCCGACAGTGCGGCGCTCCCTCAGTGCTGCCCCTCTGAAAGTGCGGCGCTCCCTCAGTACCGCCCCTCCGACAGTGCGGCGCTCCCTCAGTACCGCCCCTCCGACAGTGCGGCACTCCCACAGTACTGCCCCTCCGACAGTCCGACACTCCCTCAGTACTGCCCCTCCGACAGTGCGGCGCTCCCTCAGTCCTGCCCCACCGACAGTGCAACGTTCCCTCAGTACTGCCCCTCCGATAGTGCGTCGCTCCCTCAGTACTGCCCCTCCGAAAGTGCGGCGCTCCCTCAGTACTACCCCTCCGACAGTGCGGCGCTCCCTCAGTACTGCCCCTCCGACAGTGCGGCGCTCCCTCAGTACTGCCCCACCGACAGTGCGGCGCTCCCTCAGTACTGCCGCTCCGACAGTGCAGCACTACTTCAGTACTGCCCCTCCGACAGTGCGGCACTCCCTCAGTACTGCCCCTCCGACAGTGCAACGTTCCCTCAGTACTGCCCCTCCGACAGTGCGGCGCTCCCTCAGTACTGCCCCTCCGACAGTGCAGCACTCCTTCAGTACCGCCCCTCTGACAGTGCGGCACTCCCTCAGTACTGCCCCTCCGACAGTGCAACGTTCCCTCAGTACTGCCCCTCCGACAGTGCGGCGCTCCCTCAGTACTGCCCCTCCGACAATGCGACGCTCCCTCAGTACTGCCCCTCCGACAGTGCGGTGCTCCCTCAGTACTGCCCATCCGACAGTGCGGCGCTCCCTCAGTACTGCCCCTCCGACAGTGCGGCGCTCCCTCAGTGCTGCCCCTCCGACAGTGTGGCGCTCCCTCAGTATTGCCCCTCCGACAGTGCGGCACTCCCTCAGTACTGCCCCTCCGACAGTGCGGCGCTCCCTCAGTACTGCCCCTCCGACAGTGCAACGTTTGCTCAGCACTGCCCCTCCGACAGTGCGGTCTCCCTCAGTCCTGCCCCTCCGAAAGTGCAGCGCTCCCTCAGTACTGCCCCTCCGACAGTGCGGCACTCCCTCAGTACTGCCCGTCCGACAGTGCTGCACTCCCTCAGTACTGCCCCATCGACAGTGTGGTGCTCCCTCAGTCCTGCCCCGCCGACAGTGCGGCGCTCTCTCAGTCCTGCCCCTCCGACAGTGCGGCGCTCCCTCAGTACTGCCCCTCTGACAGTGCGGCGCTCCCTCAGTACCGCCCCTCCGACAGTGCGGCGCTCCCTCAGTACTGCCCCTCTGAAAGTGCGGCGCTCCCTCAGTAACACCCCTCCGACAGTGCGGCACTCCCTCAGTACTGCCCCTCCGACAGTGCGGCACTCCCTCAGTACTGCCCCTCCGACAGTGCGGCGCTCCCTCAGTCCTGCCCCTCCGACAGTGCAACGTTCCCTCAGTACTGCCCCTCCGATAGTGCGGCGCTCCCTCAGTACTGCCCCTCCGAAAGTGCTGCGCTCCCTCAGTACTGCCCCTGCAACAGTTCGGCGCTCCCTCAGTACTGCCCTTCCGACATTGCGGCACTCCATCAGTACTGCCCCTCTGACAGTGCAGCGCTCCCTCAGTACTGCCCCTCCGACAGTGCGGCGCTCCCACAGTACTGCCCCTCCGACAGTGCGGCGCTCCCTCAGTACTGCCCATTTGACAGTGCAGCGTTCCCTCAGTCCTTCCCCTCTGACAGTGCGGCGCTCCCTCAGTACTGCCACTCCGACAGTACAGCACTCCCTCAGTACTGCCTATCTGACAGTGCAGCGCTCCTTTGGTACTGACCCTCCGAAAGTGCGGCGCTCCCTCATCACTGACCCTCCGACAGTGAAGCACTTCCTCTGTACTGCCCCTCCGACAGTGCAGCACTTCCTCAGTACTGCTTCTCCGACAGTGCCGCACTCCCTCAGTATTTCCCCTCCGACAGTTTAGTACTTCCTCTGTACTGCCACTCCGACAGTACAGCACTCCCTCAGTACTGCCCATCTGACAGTGCAGCGTTCCCTCAGTCCTTTCCCTCTGACAGTGCAGCACTCCCTCAGTATTGCTCCTCCAACAGTGCAGCACTCCCTCAGTACTGCCCCTCCGACAGTGTGGCGCTACCTCTGTACTGCCCCTCCAACAGTTCAGCGCTCCCTCAGTACTGCCCCTCCGACAGTGCGGCACTCCCTCAGTACTGCTCCTCCGACAATGCGGCGCTCCCTCAGTACTGCCCCTCCGACAGTGCGGCGCTCCCTCAGTACTGCCCATTTGACAGTGCAGCGTTCCCTCAGTCCTTCCCCTCTGACAGTGCGGCGCTCCCTCAGTCCTGCCCCTCCGACAGTGCATCACTCCCTCAATATTGCTCCTCCGACAGTGCAGCACTCCCTCAGTACTGCCCCTCCGACAGTGTGGCGCTCCCTCTGTACTGCCCCTCCAACAGTTCAGCGCTCCCTCAGTACTGCCCCTCCGACAGTGCGGCGCTCCCTCAGTCCTGCCCCTCCGACAGTGCGGCGCTCCCTCAGCACTGCCCCTCCGACAGTGCGGCGCTCCCTCAGTACTGCCCCTCCGACAGTGCGGCGCTCCATCAGTCCTGCCCCTCCGACAGTGCGGCGCTCCCTCAGTACTGCCCCTCCGACAGTGCGGCGCTCCCTCAGTACTGCCCCTCCGAAAGTGCGGCACTCCCTCAGTACTGCCCCTCCGACAGTGCGGCGCTCCCTCAGTACTGCCCCTCCGATAGTGCAACGTTCCCTCAGTACTGCCCCTCCGACAGTGCGGCGCTCCATCAGTACTGCCCCTCCGAAAGTGCAGCACTCCTTCAGTACTGCCCCTCCGACAGTGCGGCACTCCCTCAGTACTGCCCCTCCGACAGTGCAACGTTCCCTCAGTACTGCCCCTCCAACAGTGCAGTGCTCCCTCAGTACTGCCCCTCATACAGTGCAGCACTCCTTCAGTACTGCCCCTCCGACAGTGCGGCACTCCCTCAGTACTGCCCCTCCGACAGTGCAACGTTCCCTCAGTACTGCCCCTCCGACAGTGCGGCGCTCCCTCAGTACTGCCCCTCCGACAGGGCGGCACTCCCTCAGTACTGCCCGTCCGACATTGCAGCACTCCCTCAGTACTGCCCTTCCGACAGTGCGGCGCTCCCTCAGTCCTGCTCCTCCGACTGTGCAGCGCTCCCTCAGTACTGCCCCTCCGACAGCGCGGTGCTCCCTCAGTACTGCCCCTCTGACAGGGCAGCGCTCCCTCAGTACCGCCCCTCCGACAGTGCGGCGCTCCCTCAGTACTGCCCGTCCGACATTGCAGCACTCCCTCAGTACTGCCCTTCCGACAGTGCGGCGCTCCCTCAGTCCTGCTCCTCCGACTGTGCGGCGCTCCCTTAGTACTGCCCCTCCGACAGTGCAGCGCTCCCTCAGTACTGCCCCTCTGACAGTGCAGCACTCCCTCTGGACTGCCCCTCCGACAGTGCAGCACTTCCTCAGCACTGACCCTCCGACAGTGAAGCACTTCCTCTGTACTGCCCCTCTGACTGTGCAGCACTTCTTTAGTACTGCCCCTCCGACAGTGCCGCACTCCCTCAGTACTGCCCCTCCGACACTGCAGTGCTTCCTCTGTACTGCCACTCCGACAGTACAGCACTTATTCAGTACTGCCCCTCTGACATTGCGTCGCTCCCCAGCACTGCCCCTCCGACAGTGCGGCGCTCCCTCAGTACTGCCCATCTGACAGTGCAGCGCTCCTTCGGTACTGCCCCTCCGACAGTGCGGCGCTCCCACAGTACTGCCCCTCCGACAGTGCAGCGCTCCCTCAGTACTGCCCATCTGACAGTGCAGCGTTCCCTCAGTCCTTCCCCTCTAACAGTGCGGCTCTCCCTCAGTCCTGCCCCTCCAACAGTGCAGCACTCCCTCAGTATTGCTCCTCCGACAGTGCAGCACTCCCTCAGTACTGCCCCTCCGACATTGCGACGCTCCCTCAGTACTGCCCCTCCAACAGTTCGGCGCTCCCTCAGTACTGCCCTTCCGACATTGCGGCACTCCATCAGTACTGCCCCTCCGACAGTGCAGCGCTCCCTCAGTACTGCCCCTCCGACAGTGCGGCGCTCCCTCAGTACTGCCCCTCCGACAGTGCGGCGCTCCCTCAGTACTGCCCATTTGACAGTGCAGCGCTCCCTCAGTCCTTCCCCTCTGACAGTGCAGCGCTCCTTTGGTACTGACCCTCCGAAAGTGCGGCGCTCCCTCAGCACTGACCCTCCGACAGTGAAGCACTTCCTCTGTACTGCCCCTCCGACAGTGCAGCACTTCCTTAGTACTGCTTCTCCGACAGTGCCGCACTCCCTCAGTATTTCCCCTCCGACAGTGTGGCGCTCCCTCCGTACTGCCCCTCCAACAGTTCAGCGCTCCCTCAGTACTGCCCCTCCGACAGTGCGGCGCTCCCTCAGTACTGCCCCACCGACAGTGCGGCGCTCCATCAGTCCTGCCCCTCCGACAGTGCGGCGCTCCCTCAGTACTGCCCCTCCGACAGTGCGGCGCTCCCTCAGTACTGCCCCTCCGAAAGTGCGGCACTCCTTCAGTACTGCCCCTCCGACAGTGCGGCACTCCCCCAGTACTACCCCTCCAACAGTGCAACGATCCCTCAGTACTGCCCCTCCGACAGTGCATCACTCCCTGAATATTGCCCCTCCGACAGGGTGGCGCTCCCTGCGTACTGCCCCTCCGACAGCGCAACGTTCCCTCAGTACTGCCCCTGCGACAGGGCGGCGTTCACTCAGTACTGCCTCTTCGACAGTGCGGCGCTCCCTCAGTACTGCCCCTCCGACAGTGCGGCGCTCCCTCAGTACTGCCCCTCATACAGTGCAGCACTCCTTCAGTACTGCCCCTCCGACAGTGCGGCACTCCCTCAGTATTGCCCCTCCGACAGTGCAACGTTCCCTCAGTACTACCCCTCCGACAGTGCGGCGCTCCCTCAGTACTGCCCCTCCGAAAGTGCAGCACTCCTTCAGTACTGCCCCTCCGACTGTGCGGCACTCACTCAGTACTGCCTCTCCGACAGTGCAACGTTCCCTCAGTACTGCCCCTCCAACAGTGCAGCGCTCCCTCAGTACCGCCCCTCCGACAGTGCGGCGCTCCCTCAGTACTGCCCCTCCGACAGTGCGGCGCTCCCTCAGTGCTGCCCCTCCGACAGTGTGGCGCTCCCTCAGTACTGCCCCTCCGACAGTGCGGCGCTCCCTCAGTACTGCCCCTCCGACAGTGCGGCGCTCCCTCAGTACTCCCCCTCCGACAGTGCAACGTTTGCTCAGCACTGCCCCTCCGACAGTGCGGTCTCCCTCAGTCCTGCCCCTCCGAAAGTGCAGCGCTCCCTCAGTACTGCCCCTCCGACAGTGCAGCACTCCCTCAGTACTGCCCGTCCGACAGTGCAGCACTCCCTCAGTACTGCCCCATCGACAGTGCGGTGCTCCCTCAGTCCTGCCCCTCCGACAGTGCGGCGCTCTCTCAGTCCTGCCCCTCCGACAGTGCGGCGCTCCCTCTGTACTGCCACTCCGACAGTACAGCACTCCCTCAGTACTGCCCATCTGACAGTGCAGCGTTCCCTCAGTCATTCCCCTCTGACAGTGCAGCGCTCCCTCAGTCCTGCCCCTCCGACAGTGCGGCACACCCTCAGTATTGCTCCTCCAACAGTGCAGCACTCCCTCAGTACTGCCCCTCCGACAGTGTGGCGCTACCTCTGTACTGCCCCTCCAACAGTTCAGCGCTCCCTCAGTACTGCCCCTCCGACAGTGCGGCGCTCCCTCAGTACTTCTCCTCCGACAATGCGGCGCTCCCTCTGTACTGCCCCTCCGACAGTGCGGCGCTCCCTCAGTACTGCCCATTTGACAGTGCAGCGTTCCCTCAGTCCTTCCCCTCTGACAGTGCAGCGCTCCCCCAGTCCTGCCCCTCCGACAGTGCATCACTCCCTCAGTATTGCTCCTCCGACAGTGCAGCACTCCCTCAGTACTGCCCCTCCGACAGTTTGGCGCTCCCTCTGTACTGCCCCTCCAACAGTTCAGCGCTCCCTCAGTACTGCCCCTCCGACAGTGCGGCACTCCCTCAGTCCTGCCCCTCCGACAGTGCGGCGCTCCCTCAGCACTGCCCCTCCGACAGTGCGGCGCTCCCTCAGTACTGCCCCTCCGACAGAGCGGCGCTCCATCAGTCCTGCCCCTCCGACAGTGCGGCGCTCCCTCAGTACTGCCCCTCCGACAGTGCGGCGCTCCCTCAGTACTGCCCCTGCGAAAGTGCGGCACTCCTTCAGTACTGCCCCTCCGACAGTGCGGCACTCCCTCAGTACTACCCCTCCAACAGTGCAACGTTCCCTCAGTACTGCCCCTCCGACAGTGCATCACTCCCTCAATATTGCCCCTCCGACAGGGTGGCGCTCCCTGCGTACTGCCCCTCCGACAGCGCAACGTTCCCTCAGTACTGCCCCTGCGACAGTGCGGCGCTCCCTCAGTACTGCCTCTTCGACAGTGCGGCGCTCCCTCAGTACTGCCCCTCCGACAGTGTGGCGCTCCCTCAGTACTGCCCCTCCGACAGTGCGGCGCTCCCTCAGTACTGCCCCTCAGACAGTGCAACGTTCCCTCAGTACTGCCCCTCCGACAGTGCGGCGCTCCCTCAGTACTGCCCCTCCGAAAGTGCAGCACTCCTTCAGTACTGCCCCTCCGACAGTGCGGCACTCCCTCAGTACTGCCCCTCCGACAGTGCAAAGTTCCCTCAGTACTGCCCCTCCAACAGTGCAGTGCTCCCTCAGTACTGCCCCTCATACAGTGCAGCACTCCTTCAGTACTGCCCCTCCGACAGTGCGGCACTCCCTCAGTACTGCCCCTCCAACAGTGCAACGTTCCCTCAGTACTGCCCCTCCGACAGTGCGGCGCTCCCTCAGTACTGCCCCTCCGAAAGTGCAGCACTCCTTCAGTACTGCCCCTCCGACAGTGTGGCACTCCCTCAGTACTGCCCCTCCGACAGTGCAACGTTCCCTCAGTACTGCCCCTCCAACAGTGCAGCGCTCCCTCAGTACCGCCCCTCCGACAGTGCGGCGCTCCCTCAGTACTGCCCCTCCGACAGTGCGGCGCTCCCTCAGTGCTGCCCCTCCGACAGTGTGGCGCTCCCTCAGTACTGCCCCTCCGACTGTGCGGCGCTCCCTCAGGACTGCCCCTCCGACAGTGCGGCGCTCCCTCAGTACTGCCCCTCTGACAGTGCAACGTTCGCTCAGCACTGCCCCTCAGACAGTGCGGTCTCCCTCAGTCCTGCCCCTCCGACAGTGCAGCGCTCCCTCAGTACTGCCCCTCCGACAGTGCGGCACTCCCTCAGTACTGCCCGTCCGACAGTGCAGCACTCCCTCAGTACTGCCCCATCGACAGTGCGGTGCTCCCTCAGTCCTGCCCCTCCGACAGTGCGGCGCTCTCTCAGTCCTGCCCCTCCGACAGTGCGGCGCTCCCTCAGTGCTGCCCCTCTGAAAGTGCGGCGCTCCCTCAGTACCGCCCCTCCGACAGTGCGGCGCTCCCTCAGTACCGCCCCTCCGACAGTGCGGCACTCCCACAGTACTGCCCCTCCGACAGTGCGGCACTCCCTCAGTACTGCCCCTCCGACAGTCCGGCGCTCCCTCAGTCCTGCCCCACCGACAGTGCAACGTTCCCTCAGTACTGCCCCTCCGATAGTGCGTCGCTTCCTCAGTACTGCCCCTCCGAAAGTGCGGCGCTCCCTCAGTACTACCCCTCCGACAGTGCGGCGCTCCCTCAGTACTGCCCCTCCGACAGTGAGGCGCTCCCTCAGTACTGCCCCACCGACAGTGCGGCGCTCCCTCAGTACTGCCCCTCCGACAGTGCAACGTTCCCTCAGTACTGCCCCTCCGACAGTGCGGCGCTCCCTCAGTACTGCCCCTCCGACAGTGCAGCACTCCTTCAGTACTGCCCCTCTGACAGTGCGGCACTCCCTCAGTACTGCCCCTCCGACAGTGCAACGTTCCCTCAGTACTGCCCCTCCGACAGTGCGGCGCTCCCTCAGTACTGCCCCTCCGACAATGCGACGCTCCCTCAGTACTGCCCCTCCGACAGTGCGGTGCTCCCTCAGTACTGCCCCTCCGACAGTGCGGCGCTCCCTCAGTACTGCCCCTCCGACAGTGCGGCGCTCCCTCAGTGCTGCCCCTCCGACAGTGTGGCGCTCCCTCAGTATTGCCCCTCCGACAGTGCGGCGCTCCCTCAGTACTGCCCCTCCGACATTGCGGCGCTCCCTCAGTACTGACCCTCCGACAGTGCAACGTTTGCTCAGCACTGCCCCTCCGACAATGCGGTCTCCCTCAGTCCTGCCCCTCCGAAAGTGCAGCGCTCCCTCAGTACTGCCCCTCCGACAGTGCGGCACTCCCTCAGTACTGCCCGTCCGACAGTGCTGCACTCCCTCAGTACTGCCCCATCGACAGTGCGGTGCTCCCTCAGTCCTGCCCCGCCGACAGTGCGGCGCTCTCTCAGTCCTGCCCCTCCGACAGTGCGGCGCTCCCTCAGTACTGCCCCTCTGACAGTGCGGCGCTCCCTCAGTACCGCCCCTCCGACAGTGCGGCGCTCCCTCAGTACTGCCCCTCTGAAAGTGCGGCGCTCCCTCAGTACCACCCCTCCGACAGTGCGGCACTCCCTCAGTACTGCCCCTCCGACAGTGCGGCACTCCCTCAGTACTGCCCCTCCGACAGTGCGGCGCTCCCTCAGTCCTGCCCCTCCGACAGTGCAACGTTCCCTCAGTACTGCCCCTCCGATAGTGCGGCGCTCCCTCAGTACTGCCCCTCCGAAAGTGCTGCGCTCCCTCAGTACTGCCCCTCCAACAGTTCGGCGCTCCCTCAGTACTGCCCTTCCGACATTGCGGCACTCCATCAGTACTGCCCCTCTGACAGTGCAGCGCTCCCTCAGTACTGCCCCTCCGACAGTGCGGCGCTCCCACAGTACTGCCCCTCCGACAGTGCGGCGCTCCCTCAGTACTGCCCATTTGACAGTGCAGCGTTCCCTCAGTCCTTCCCCTCTGACAGTGCGGCGCTCCCTCAGTACTGCCCCTCCGACAGTGTAGTACTTCCTCTGTACTGCCACTCCGACAGTACAGCACTCCCTCAGTACTGCCTATCTGACAGTGCAGCGCTCATTTGGTACTGACCCTCCGAAAGTGCGGCGCTCCCTCATCACTGACCCTCTGACAGTGAAGCACTTCCTCTGTACTGCCCCTCCGACAGTGCAGCACTTCCTCAGTACTGCTTCTCCGACAGTGCCGCACTCCCTCAGTATTTCCCCTCCGACAGTTTAGTACTTCCTCTGTACTGCCACTCCGACAGTACAGCACTACCTCAGTACTGCCCATCTGACAGTGCAGCGTTCCCTCAGTCCTTTCCCTCTGACAGTGCGGCGCTCCCTCAGTCCTGCCACTCCGACAGTGCAGCACTCCCTCAGTATTGCTCCTCCAACAGTGCAGCACTCCCTCAGTACTGCCCCTCCGACAGTGTGGCGCTACCTCTGTACTGCCCCTCCAACAGTTCAGCGCTCCCTCAGTACTGCCCCTCCGACAGTGCGGCACTCCCTCAGTACTGCTCCTCCGACAATGCGGCGCTCCCTCAGTACTGCACCTCCGACAGTGCGGCGCTCCCTCAGTACTGCCCATTTGACAGTGCAGCGTTCCCTCAGTCCTTCCCCTCTGACAGTGCGGCGCTCCCTCAGTCCTGCCCCTCCGACAGTGCATCACTTCCTCAGTATTGCTCCTCCGACAGTGCAGCACTCCCTCAGTACTGCCCCTCCGACAGTGTGGCGCTCCCTCTGTACTGCCCCTCCAACAGTTCGGCGCTCCCTCAGTACTGCCCTTCCGACATTGCGGCACTCCATCAGTACTGCCCCTCTGACAGTGCAGCACTCCCTCAGTACTGCCCCTCCGACAGTGCGGCGCTCCCACAGTACTGCCCCTCCGACAGTGCGGAGCTCCCTCAGTACTGCCCATTTGACAGTGCAGCGTTCCCTCAGTCCTTCCCCTCTGACAGTGCGGCGCTCCCTCAGTACTGCCCCTCCGACAGTGTAGTACTTCCTCTGTACTGCCTCTCCGACAGTACAGCACTCCCTCAGTACTGCCTATCTGACAGTGCAGCGCTCCTTTGGTACTGACCCTCCGAAAGTGCGGCGCTCCCTCATCACTGACCCTCTGACAGTGAAGCACTTCCTCTGTACTGCCCCTCCGACAGTGCAGCACTTCCTCAGTACTGCTTCTCCGACAGTGCCGCACTCCCTCAGTATTTCCCCTCCGACAGTTTAGTACTTCCTCTGTACTGCCACTCCGACAGTACAGCACTCCCTCAGTACTGCCCATCTGACAGTGCAGCGTTCCCTCAGTCCTTTCCCTCTGACAGTGCGGCACTCCCTCAGTCCTGCCCCTCCGACAGTGCAGCACTCCCTCAGTATTGCTCCTCCAACAGTGCAGCACTCCCTCAGTACTGCCCCTCCGACAGTGTGGCGCTACCTCTGTACTGCCCCTCCAACAGTTCAGCGCTCCCTCAGTACTGCCCCTCGGACAGTGCGGCACTCCCTCAGTACTGCTACTCCGACAATGCGGCGCTCCCTCAGTACTGCGCCTCCGACAGTGCGGCGCTCCCTCAGTACTGCCCATTTGACAGTGCAGCGTTCCCTCAGTCCTTCCCCTCTGACAGTGCGGCGCTCCCTCAGTCCTGCCCCTCCGACAGTGCATCACTCCCTCAGTATTGCTCCTCCGACAGTGCAGCACTCCCTCAGTACTGCCCCTCCGACAGTGCGGCGCTCCCTAAGCACTGCCCCTCCGACAGTGCGGCGCTCCCTCAGTACTGCCCCTCCGACAGTGTGGCGCTCCATCAGTCCTGCCCCTCCGACAGTGCGGCGCTCCCTCAGTACTGCCCCTCCGACAGTGCGGTGCTCCCTCAGTACTGCCCCTCCGAAAGTGCGGCACTCCCTCAGTACTGCCCCTCCGACAGTGCGGCGCTCCCTCAGTACTGCCCCTCCGATAGTGCAATGTTCCCTCAGTACTGCCCCTCCGACAGTGCGGCGCTCCCTCAGTACTGCCCCTCCGAAAGTGCAGCACTCCTTCAGTACTGCCCCTCCGACAGTGCGGCACTCCCTCAGTACTGCCCCTCCGACAGTGCAACGTTCCCTCAGTACTGCCCCTCCAACAGTGCAGCGCTCCCTCAGTACTGCCCCTCATACAGTGCAGCACTCCTTCAGTACTGCCCCTCCGACAGTGCGGCACTCCCTCAGTACTGCCCCTCCGACAGTGCAACGTTCCCTCAGTACTGCCCCTCCGACAGTGCGGCGCTCCCTCAGTACTGCCCCTCCGACAGGGCGGCACTCCCTCAGTACTGCCCGTCCGACATTGCAGCACTCCCTCAGTACTGCCCTTCCGACAGAGCGGCGCTCCCTCAGTCCTGCTCCTCCGACTGTGCGGCGCTCCCTCAGTACTGCCCCTCCGACAGCGCGGTGCTCCCTCAGTACTGCCCCTCTGACAGGGCAGCGCTCCCTCAGTACCGCCCCTCCGACTGTGCGGCGCTCCCTCAGTACTGCCCGTCCGACATTGCAGCACTCCCTCAGTACTGCCCTTCCGAGTGTGCGGCGCTCCCTCAGTCCTGCTCCTCCGACTGTGCGGCGCTCCCTTAGTACTGCCCCTCCGACAGTGCAGCTCTCCCTCAGTACTGCCCCTCTGACAGTGCAGCACTCCCTCTGGACTGCCCCTCCGACAGTGCAGCACTTCCTCAGCACTGACCCTCCGACAGTGAAGCACTTCCTCTGTACTGCTCCTCTGACTGTGCAGCACTTCTTTAGTACTGCCCCTCCGACAGTGCCGCACTCCCTCAGTACTGCCCCTCCGACACTGTAGTGCTTCCTCTGTACTGCCACTCCGACAGTACAGCACTTACTCAGTACTGCCCCTCTGACATTGCGTCGCTCCCCAGCACTGCCCCTCCGACAGTGCGGCGCTCCCTCAGTACTGCCCATCTGACAGTGCAGCGCTCCTTCGGTACTGCCCCTCCGACAGTGCGGCGCTCCCACAGTACTGCCCCTCCGACAGTGCGGCGCTCCCTCAGTACTGCCCATCTGACAGTGCAGCGTTCCCTCAGTCCTTCCCATCTGACAGTGCGGCTCTCCCTCTGTCCTGCCCCTCCGACAGTGCAGCACTCCCTCAGTATTGCTCCTCCGACAGTGCAGCACTCCCTCAGTACTGCCCCTCCGACAGTGCGGCGCTCCCTCAGTACTGCCCCTCCAACAGTTCGGCGCTCCCTCAGTACTGCCCTTCCGACATTGCGGCACTCCATCAGTACTGCCCCTCCGACAGTGCAGCGCTCCCTCAGTACTGCCCCTCCGACAGTGCGGCACTCCCTCAGTACTGCCCCTCCGACAGTGCGGCGCTCCCTCAGTACTGACCATTTGACAGTGCAGCGTTCCCTCAGTCCTTCCCCTCTGACAGTGCAGCGCTCCTTTGGTACTGACCCTCCGAAAGTGCGGCGCTCCCTCAGCACTGACCCTCCGACAGTGAAGCACTTCCTCTGTACTGCCCCTCCGACAGTGCAGCACTTCCTTAGTACTGCTTCTCCGACAGTGCCGCACTCCATCAGTATTTCCCCTCCGACAGTGTAGTACTTCCTCTGTACTGCCACTCCGACAGTACAGCACTCCCTCAGTATTGCTCCTCCGACAGTGCAGCACTCCCTCAGTACTGCCCCTCCGACAGTGTGGCGCTCCCTCCGGACTGCCCCTCCAACAGTTCAGCGCTCCCTCAGTACTGCCCCTCCGACAGTGCGGCGCTCCCTCAGTCCTGCCCCTCCGACAGTGCGGCGCTCCCTCAGTACTGCCGCTCCGACAGTGCGGCGCTCCATCAGTCCTGCCCCTCCGAGAGTGCGGCGCTCCCTCAGTACTGCCCCTCCGAAAGTGCGGCACTCCTTCAGTACTGCCCCTCCGACAGTGCGGCACTCCCTCAGTACTGCCCCTCCGACAGTGCAGCGCTCCCTCAGTACTGCCCCTCATACAGTGCAGCACTCCTTCAGTACTGCCCCTCCGACAGTGCGGCACTCCCTCAGTACTGCCCCTCCGACAGTGCAACGTTCCCTCAGTACTGCCCCTCCGACAGTGCGGCGCTCCCTCAGTACTGCCCCTCCGACAGGGCGGCACTCCCTCAGTACTGCCCGTCCGACTGTGCGGCGCTCCCTCAGTACTGCCCGTCCGACATTGCAGCACTCCCTCAGTACTGCCCTTCCGAGTGTGCGGCGCTCCCTCAGTCCTGCTCCTCCGACTGTGCGGCGCTCCCTTAGTACTGCCCCTCCGACAGTGCAGCTCTCCCTCAGTACTGCCCCTCTGACAGTGCAGCACTCCCTCTGGACTGCCCCTCCGACAGTGCAGCACTTCCTCAGCACTGACCCTCCGACAGTGAAGCACTTCCTCTGTACTGCTCCTCTGACTGTGCAGCACTTCTTTAGTACTGCCCCTCCGACAGTGCCGCACTCCCTCAGTACTGCCCCTCCGACACTGTAGTGCTTCCTCTGTACTGCCACTCCGACAGTACAGCACTTACTCAGTACTGCCCCTCTGACATTGCGTCGCTCCCCAGCACTGCCCCTCCGACAGTGCGGCGCTCCCTCAGTACTGCCCATCTGACAGTGCAGCGCTCCTTCGGTACTGCCCCTCCGACAGTGCGGCGCTCCCACAGTACTGCCCCTCCGACAGTGCGGCGCTCCCTCAGTACTGCCCATCTGACAGTGCAGCGTTCCCTCAGTCCTTCCCATCTGACAGTGCGGCTCTCCCTCAGTCCTGCCCCTCCGACAGTGCAGCACTCCCTCAGTATTGCTCCTCCGACAGTGCAGCACTCCCTCAGTACTGCCCCTCCGACAGTGCGGCGCTCCCTCAGTACTGCCCCTCCAACAGTTCGGCGCTCCCTCAGTACTGCCCTTCCGACATTGCGGCACTCCATCAGTACTGCCCCTCCGACAGTGCAGCGCTCCCTCAGTACTGCCCCTCCGACAGTGCGGCACTCCCTCAGTACTGCCCCTCCGACAGTGCGGCGCTCCCTCAGTACTGACCATTTGACAGTGCAGCGTTCCCTCAGTCCTTCCCCTCTGACAGTGCAGCGCTCCTTTGGTACTGACCCTCCGAAAGTGCGGCGCTCCCTCAGCACTGACCCTCCGACAGTGAAGCACTTCCTCTGTACTGCCCCTCCGACAGTGCAGCACTTCCTTAGTACTGCTTCTCCGACAGTGCCGCACTCCATCAGTATTTCCCCTCCGACAGTGTAGTACTTCCTCTGTACTGCCACTCCGACAGTAAAGCACTCCCTCAGTATTGCTCCTCCGACAGTGCAGCACTCCCTCAGTACTGCCCCTCCGACAGTGTGGCGCTCCCTCCGGACTGCCCCTCCAACAGTTCAGCGCTCCCTCAGTACTGCCCCTCCGACAGTGCGGCGCTCCCTCAGTCCTGCCCCTCCGACAGTGCGGCGCTCCCTCAGTACTGCCGCTCCGACAGTGCGGCGCTCCATCAGTCCTGCCCCTCCGAGAGTGCGGCGCTCCCTCAGTACTGCCCCTCCGAAAGTGCGGCACTCCTTCAGTACTGCCCCTCCGACAGTGCGGCACTCCCTCAGTACTACCCCTCCAACAGTGCAACGTTCCCTCAGTACTGCCCCTCCGACAGTGCATCACTCCCTGAATATTGCCCCTCCGACAGGGTGGGGCTCCCTGCGTACTGCCCCTCCAACAGCGCAACGTTCCCTCAGTACTGCCCCTGCGACAGTGCGGCGTTCACTCAGTACTGCCTCTCATACAGTGCAGCACTCCTTCAGTACTGCCCCTCCGACAGTGCGGCACTCCCTCAGTACTGCCCCTCCGACAGTGCAACGTTCCCTCAGTACTACCCCTCCGACAGTGCGGCGCTCCCTCAGTACTGCCCCTCCGAAAGAGCAGCACTCCTTCAGTACTGCCCCTCCGACAGTGCGGCACTCACTCAGTACTGCCTCTCCGACAGTGCAACGTTCCCTCAGTACTGCCCCTCCAACAGTGCAGTGCTCCCTCAGTACCGCCCCTCCGACAGTGCGGCGTTCCCTCAGTACTGCCCCTCCGACAGTGCGGCGCTCCCTCAGAGCTGCCCCTCCGACAGTGTGGCGCTCCCTCAGTACTGCCCCTCCGACAGTGCGGCGCTCCCTCAGTACTGCCCCTCCGACAGTGCGGCGCTCCCTCAGTACTGCCCCTCCGACAGTGCAACGTTTGCTCAGCACTGCCCCTCCGACAGTGCGGTCTCCCTCAGTCCTGCCCCTCCGAAAGTGCAGCGCACCCTCAGTACTGCCCCTCCGACAGTGCGGCACTCCCTCAGTACTGCCCGTCCGACAGTGCAGCACTCCCTCAGTACTGCCCCATCGACAGTGCGGTGCTCCCTCAGTCCTGCCCCTCCGACAGTGCGGCGCTCTCTCAGTCCTGCCCCTCCGACAGTGCGGCGCTCCCTCAGTACTGCCCCTCTGACAGTGCAGCGCTCCCTCAGTACTGCCCCTCCGACAGTGCGGCGCTCCCTCAGTAGTGCCCCTCTGAAAGTGCGGCGCTCCCTCAGTACCGCCCCTCCGACAGTGCGGCACTCCCTCAGTACTGCCCCTCCGACAGTGCGGCACTCCCTCAGTACTGCCCCTCCGACAGTGCGGCGCTCCCTCAGTCCTGCCCCTCCGACAGTGCAACGTTCCCTCAGTACTGCCCCTCCGATAGTGCGGCGCTCCCTCAGTACTGCCCCTCCGAAAGTGCGGCGCTCCCTCAGCACTGACCCTCCGACAGTGAAGCACTTCCTCTGTACTGCCCCTCCGACAGTGCAGCACTTCCTCAGTGCTGCTTCTCCGACAGTGCCGCACTCCCTCAGTATTTCCCCTCCGACAGTGTAGTACTTCCTCTGTACTGCCACTCCGACAGTACAGCACTCCCTCAGTACTGCCCATCTGACAGTGCAGCGTTCCCTCAGTCATTCCCCTCTGACAGTGCGGCGCTCCCTCAGTCCTGCCCCTCCGACAGTGCAGCACACCCTCAGTATTGCTCCTCCAACAGTGCAGCACTCCCTCAGCACTGCCCCTCCGACAGTGTGGCGCTACCTCTGTACTGCCCCTCCAACAGTTCAGCGCTCCCTCAGTACTGCCCCTCCGACAGTGCGGCGCTCCCTCAGTACTTCTCCTCCGACAATGCGGCGCTCCCTCTGTACTGCCCCTCCGACAGTGCGGCGCTCCCTCAGTACTGCCCATTTGACAGTGCAGCGTTCCCTCAGTCCTTCCCCTCTGACAGTGCAGCGCTCCCTCAGTCCTGCCCCTCCGACAGTGCATCACTCCCTCAGTATTGCACCTCCGACAGTGCAGCACTCCCTCAGTACTGCCCCTCCGACAGTGTGGCGCTCCCTCTGTACTGCCCCTCCAACAGTTCAGCGCTCCCTCAGTACTGCCCCTCCGACAGTGCGGCGCTCCCTCAGTCCTGCCCCTCCGACAGTGCGGCGCTCCCTCAGCACTGCCCCTCCGACAGTGCGGCGCTCCCTCAGTACTGCCCCTCCGACAGAGCGGCGCTCCATCAGTCCTGCCCCTCCGACAGTGCGGCGCTCCCTCAGTACTGCCCCTCCGACAGTGCGGCGCTCCCTCAGTACTGCCCCTGCGAAAGTGCAGCACTCCTTCAGGACTGCCCCTCTGACAGTGCGGCACTCCCTCAGTACTACCCCTCCAACAGTGCAACGTTCCCTCAGTACTGCCCCTCCGACAGTGCATCACTCCCTCAATATTGCCCCTCCGACAGGGTGGCGCTCCCTGCGTACTGCCCCTCCGACAGTGCAACGTTCCCTCAGTACTGCCCCTGCAACAGTGCGGCGCTCCCTCAGTACTGCCTCTTCGACAGTGCGGCGCTCCCTCAGTACTGCCCCTCCGACAGTGTGGCGCTCCCTCAGTACTGCCCCTCCGACAGTGCGGCGCTCCCTCAGTACTGCCCCTCAGACAGTGCAACGTTCCCTCAGTACTGCCCCTCTGACAGTGCGGCGCTCCCTCAGTACTGCCCCTCCGAAAGTGCAGCACTCCTTCAGTACTGCCCCTCCGACAGTGCGGCACTCCCTCAGTACTGCCCCTCCGACAGTGCAACGTTCCCTCAGTACTGCCCCTCCAACAGTGCAGCGCTCCCTCAGTACTGCCCCTCATACAGTGCAGCACTCCTTCAGTACTGCCCCTCCGACAGTGCGGCACTCCCTCAGTACTGCCCCTCCGACAGTGCAACGTTCCCTCAGTACTGCCCCTCCGACAGTGCGGCGCTCCCTCAGTACTGCCCCTCCGAAAGTGCAGCACTCCTTCAGTACTGCCCCTCCGACAGTGTGGCACTCCCTCAGTACTGCCCCTCCGACATTGCAACGTTCCCTCAGTACTGCCCCTCCAACAGTGCAGCGCTCCCTCAGTACCGCCCCTCCGACAGTGCGGCGCTCCCTCAGTACTGCCCCTCCGACAGTGCGGCGCTTCCTCAGTGCTGCCCCTCCGACCGTGTGGCGCTCCCTCAGTACTGCCCCTCCGACTGTGCGGCGCTCCCTCAGGACTGACCCTCCGACAGTGCGGCGCTCCCTCAGTATTGCCCCTCCGACAGTGCAACGTTCGCTCAGCACTGCCCCTCAGACAGTGCGGTCTCCCTCATCCTGCCCCTCCGACAGTGCAGCGCTCCCTCAGTACTGCCCCTCCGACAGTGCGGCACTCCCTCAGTACTGCCCGTCCGACAGTGCAGCACTCCCTCAGTACTGCCCCATCGACAGTGCGGTGCTCCCTCAGTCCTGCCCCTCCGACAGTGCGGCGCTCTCTCAGTCCTGCCCCTCCGACAGTGCGGTGCTCCCTCAGTGCTGCCCCTCTGACAGTGCAGTGCTCCCACAGTACCGCCCCACCGACAGTGCGGCGCTCCCTCAGTACTGCCCCTCTGAAAGTGCGGCGCTCCCTCAGTACCGCCCCTCCGACAGTGCGGCACTCCCACAGTCCTGCCCCACCGACAGTGCAACGTTCCCTCAGTACTGCCCCTCCGATAGTGCGTCGCTCCCTCAGTACTGCCCCTCCGAAAGTGCGGCGCTCCCTCAGTACTACCCCTCCGACAGTGCGGCGCTCCCTCAGTACTGCCCCTCCGACAGTGCGGCGCTCCCTCAGTACTGCCCCACCGACAGTGCGGCGCTCCCTCAGTACTGCCGCTCCGACAGTGCAGCACTCCTTCACTACTGCCCCTCCGACAGTGCGGCACTCCCTCAGTACTGCCCCTCCGACAGTGCAACGTTCCCTCAGTACTGCCCCTCCGACAGTGCGGCGCTCCCTCAGTACTGCCCCTCCGACAGTGCAGCACTCCTTCAGTACTGCCCCTCTGACAGTGCGGCACTCCCTCAGTACTGCCCCTCCGACAGTGCAACGTTCCCTCAGTACTGCCCCTCCGACAGTGCGGCGCTCCCTCAGTACTGCCCCTCCGACAATGCGACGCTCCCTCAGTACTGCCCCTCCGACAGTGCGGTGCTCCCTCAGTACTGCCCCTCCGCCAGTGCGGCACTCCCTCAGTACTGCCCCTCTGACAGTGCGATCTCCCTTATGTCCTGACCCTCCGACAGTGCGGCGCTCCCTCAGTACTGCCCCTCCGCCAGTGCGGCACTCCCTCAGTACTGCCCCTCCGACAGTGCAGCACTCCCTCATCCTGACCCTCCGACTGTGCGGTGCTCCCTCAGTACTGCCCCTCTGACAGTGCAGCGCTCCCTTAGTACTGCCCCTCCGACAGTGCAGCGCTCCCTCAGTACTGCCTCTCCGATAGTGCGGCACTCCCTCAGTACTGCCCCTCTGACAGTGCAGCCCTCCCTCAGTACTGCCCCTCCGTGAGTGCGGCGCTCCCCCAGTACTGACCCTCCGACAGTGCAGCACGCCATCAGTCCTACCCCTCCGACAGTGCGGCGCTCCCTCAGTACTGTCCCTCCATCAGAGCAGCGCTCCCTCAGTACTGCCCCTCCGACAGTGCGGAGCTCCCTCAGTACTGACCCTCCGACAGTGCGGCGCTCCCTCAGTACTGGCCCTCCGACAGTGCGGCACTCCCTCAGTACTGCCCCTCTGACAGTGCGGTGCTCCCTCGGTACTGCCCCTGCGACAGTGCGGCGCTCCCTCAGTACTGCCCCTCCGACAGTGCGGCGCTCCCTTAGTACTGCCCCTCCGACAATGCGACGCTCCCTCAGTACTGCCCCTCCGACAGTGCGGTGCTCCCTCAGTACTGCCCTTCGCCAGTGCGGCACTCCCTCAGTACTGCCCCTCTGACAGTGTAGTATTTCCTCTGTACTTCCACTCTGATAGGACAGCACTCCCTCAGTACTGCCCATCTGACAGTGCAGCGCTCCTTTGGTACTGCCCCGCCGACAGTGCGGCGCTCCCACTGCACTGCCCCTCCGACAGTGCGGCACTCCCTCAGTACTGCCCATTTGACAGTGCTCCCTCAGTACTGCCCCTCAAAGTGCTGCACACCCTCAGTACTGCCCCTCCAACAGTGCAGCGCTCCCTCAGTACTGCCCCTCCGACAGTGCGTCGCTCCCTCAGTACTGCCCCTCCGACAGTGCGGCGCTCCCTCAGTACTGCCCCTCCGACAGTGCGGCGCTCCCTCAGTACTGCCCCTCCGACAGTGCGGTGCTCCCTCAGTACTGCCACTCCGACAGTGTGGCGCTCCCTCAGTGCTGCCCCTCCGTCATTGTGGCGCTCCCTCAGTACTGCCCGTCCGACAGTGCGGCACTCCCTCAGTACTACCCCTCCGACAGTGCAGCACTCCCTCAGTACTGCCCCTCCGACAGTGCGGCGCTCCCTCAGTACTGCCCCTCCGACAGTGCGGCGCTCCCTCAGTCCTGCCCCTCCGACAGTGCGGCGCTCCCTCAGTACTGCCCCTCTGATAGTGCAGCGCTCCCTCAGTACCGCCCCTCCGGCAGTGCGGTGCTCACTCAGTACTGCCCCTCTGACAGTGCAGCGCTCCCTCAGTACCGCCCCTCCGACAGCGCGGCGCTCCCTCAGTACTGCCCCTCCGACAGTGCGGCGCTCCCTCTGTACTGCCCCTCCGACAGTGCAACGTTCCCTCACTACTGCCCCTCCGACAGTGTGGCGCTCCCTCAGTACTGCCCCTCCGACAGTGTGGCGCTCCCTCAATACTGCCCCTCCGACAGTGCAAAGTTCCCTCAGTACTGCCCCTCCGACAGTGCGGCACTCCCTCAGTACTGCCCTCCGACAGTGCGACGCGCCCTCAGTACTGCCCCTCCGACAGTGCAATGCTCCCTCAGCACTGCCCGTCCGACAGAGCGGCTCTCCCTCAGTACTGCCCCTCCGACAGTGCAGTCTCCCTCAGTCCTGCCCCTCCTACAGTGCGGCGCTCCCTCAGTACTGCCCCTCCGACAGTGCGGCACTCCCTCAGTACGCCCGTCCAACAGTGCAGCACTCCCTCTGTACTGCCCCTCCGACAATGCGGCGCTCCATCAGTCCTGCCCCTCCGACAGTGCGGTGCTCCCTCAGTACTGCCCCTCTGACAGTGCAGCGCTCCCTCAGTACCGCCCCTCCGACAGTGCGGCGCTCCCTCAGTACTGCCCCTCTAACAGTGCAGCGCTCCCTCAGTACCGCCCCTCCGGCAGTGCGGCACTCCCTCAGTACTGCCCCTCCGACAGTGTGGCGCACCCTCAGTACTGCCCCTCCGACAGTGTGGCGCTCCCTCAGTCCTGCCCCTCCGACAGTGCGGCGCTCCCTCAGTCCTGCCCCTCCGACAGTGCGGAGCTCCCTCAGTACTGACCCTCTGACAGTGCGGCGCTCCCTCAGTACTGTCCCTCCGACAGTGCAGCACTCCCTCAGTACTGCCCCTCCGACAGTGCGGCGCTCCTTTGGTACTGCCCCGCCGACAGTGCGGTGCTCCCACTGTACTGCCCCTTCCACAGTGTGGCGCTCCCTCAGTACTGCCCATTTGACAGTGCAGCTTTCCCTCAGTCCATCCCCTCTGACAGTGCGGCGCTCCCTCAGTCCTGCCCCTCCGACAGTGCAGCACTCCCTCAGTATTGCTCTTCCGACAGTGCAGCACTCCCTCAGTACTGCCCCTCCGACAGTGCGGCGCTCCCTCTGTACTGCCCCTCCAACAGTTCTGCGCTCCCTCAGTACTGCCCCTCCGACAGTGCGGCGTTCCCTCAGTACTGCCCCTCCGACATTGCGGCACTCCATCAGGACTGCCCCTCCGACAGTGCGGCGCTCCCTCAGTACTGCCCCTCCGTCAGTGCGGCGCTCCCTCAGTACTGCCCCTCCAACAGTGCGGCGCTCCCTCAGTACTGCCCCTCCGACAGTGCAGCACTCCCTCAGTACTGCCCCTCCGACAGTGCGTCGCTCCCTCAGTACTGACCCTCCGACAGTGCAGCACTCCCTCAGTACTGCCCCTCCGACAGTGCAGCGCTCCCTCAGTACTCCCCCTCCAACAGCGCAACGTTCCCTCAGTACTGCCCCTGCGACAGTGCGCTGCTCCCTCAGTACTGCCCCTCAAAGTGCAGCACTCCTTCAGTACTGCCCCTCCGACAGTGCGGCACTCCCTCAGTAACAGTGCGGCGCTCCCTCAGTGCTGCCCCTCGGACAGTGTGGCGCTCCCTCAGTACTGCCCGTCCGACAGTGCAGCACTCCCTCAGTACTACCCCTCCGACAGTGCAGCACTCCCTCAGTACTGCCCCTCCGACAGTGCGCCGCTCCCTCAGTACTGCCCCTCCGACAGTGCGGCGCTCCCTCAGTCCTGCCCCTCCGACAGTGCGGCGCTCCCTCAGTCCTGCCCCTCCGACAGTGCGGCGCTCGCTCAGTACAGCCCCTCTGATAGTGCAGCGCTCCCTCAGTACCGCCCCTTCGACAGTGCGGTGCTCCCTCAGTACTGCCCCTCTGACAGTGCAGCGCTCCCTCAGTACCGCCCCTCCGACAGTGCGGCGCTCCCTCTGTACTGCCCCTCCGACAGTGCAATGTTCCGTCAGTACTGCCCCACCGACAGTGCGGCGCACCCTCAGTACTGCCCCTCCGTGAGTGCGGCGCTCCCCCAGTACTGACCCTCCGACAGTGCAGCACGCCATCAGTCCTACCCCTCTGACAGTGCGGCGCTCCCTCAGTACTGTCCCTCCGTCAGAGCAGCGCTCCCTCAGTACTGCCCCTCCGACATTGCGGAACTCCCTCAGTACTGACCCTCCGACAGTGCGGCGCTCCCTCAGTACTGGCCCTCCGACAGTGCGGCACTCCCTCAGTACTGCCCCTCCGACAGTGCGGTGCTCCCTCGGTACTGCCCCTGTGACAGTGCGGCGCTCCCTCAGTACTGCCCCTCCGACAGTGCGGCGCTCCCTCAGTACTGCCCCTCCGACAATGCGACGCTCCCTCAGTACTGCCCCTCCGACAGTGCGGTGCTCCCTCAGTACTGCCCTTCGCCAGTGCGGCACTCCCTCAGTACTGCCCCTCTGACAGTGTAGTATTTCCTCTGTACTTCCACTCTGATAGTACAGCGCTCCCTCAGTACTGCCCATCTGACAGTGCAGCGCTCCTTTGGTACTGCCCCGCCGACAGTGCGGCGCTCCCACTGCACTGCCCCTCCGACAGTGCGGCACTCCCTCAGTACTGCCCATTTGACAGTGCTCCCTCAGTACTGCCCCTCAAAGTGCAGCACACCCTCAGTACTGCCCCTCCAACAGTGCAGCGCTCCCTCAGTACTGCCCCTCCGACAGTGCGGCGCTCCCTCAGTACTGCCCCTCCGACAGTGCGGCGCTCCCTCAGTACTGCCCCTCCGACAGTGCGGCGCTCCCTCAGTACTGCCCCTCCGACAGTGTGGCGCTCCCTCAGTACTGCCACTCCGACAGTGTGGCGCTCCCTCAGTGCTGCCCCTCCGACATTGTGGCGCTCCCTCAGTACTGCCCGTCCGACAGTGCGGCACTCCCTCAGTACTACACCTCCGACAGTGCAGCACTCCCTCAGTACTGCCCCTCCGACAGTGCGGCGCTCCCTCAGTACTGCCCCTCCGACAGTGCGGCGCTCCCTCAGTCCTGCCCCTCCGACAGTGCGGCGCTCCCTCAGTACTGCCCCTCTGATAGTGCAGCGCTCCCTCAGTACCGCCCCTCCGGCAGTGCGGTGCTCACTCAGTACTGCCCCTCTGACAGTGCAGCGCTCCCTCAGTACTGCCCCTCCGACAGCGCGGCGCTCCCTCAGTACTGCCCCTCCGACAGTGCGGCGCTCCCTCTGTACTGCCCCTCCGACAGTGCAACGTTCCCTCAGTACTGCCCCTCCGACAGTGTGGCGCTCCCTCAATACTGCCCCTCCGACAGTGCAAAGTTCCCTCAGTACTGCCCCTCCGACAGTGCGGCACTCCCTCAGTACTGCCCTCCGACAGTGCGACGCGCCCTCAGTACTGCCCCTCCGACAGTGCAACGTTCCCTCAGCACTGCCCCTCCGACAGTGCGGCTCTCCCTCAGCACTGCCCCTCCGACAGTGCAGCACTCCCTCAGTACTGCCCCTCCGACAGTGCAGTCTCCCTCAGTCCTGCCCCTCCTACAGTGCGGCGCTCCCTCAGTACTGCCCCTCCGACAGTGCGGCACTCCCTCAGTATGCCCGTCCAACAGTGCAGCACTCCCTCTGTACTGCCCCTCCGACAATGCGGCGCTCCATCAGTCCTGCCCCTCCGACAGTGCGGTGCTCCCTCAGTACTGCCCCTCTGACAGTGCAGCGCTCCCTCAGTACCGCCCCTCCGACAGTGCGGCGCTCCCTCAGTACTGCCCCTCTAACAGTGCAGCGCTCCCTCAGTACCGCCCCTCCGGCAGTGCGGCACTCCCTCAGTACTGCCCCTCCGACAGTGCGGCACTCCCTCAGTACTGCCCCTCCGACAGTGTGGCGTGCCCTCAGTACTGCCCCTCCGACAGTGTGGCGCTCCCTCACTCCTGCCCCTCCGACAGTGCGGCGCTCCCTCAGTCCTGCCCCTCCGACAGTGCGGAGCTCCCTCAGTACTGACCCTCCGACAGTGCGGCGCTCCCTCAGTACTGTCCCTCCGACAGTGCAGCACTCCCTCAGTACTGCCCCTCCGACAGTGCGGCGCTCCTTTGGTACTGCCCCGCCGACAGTGCGGTGCTCCCACTGTACTGCCCCTCCGACAGTGCGGCGCTCCCTCAGTACTGCCCATTTGACAGTGCAGATTTCCCTCAGTCCTTCCCCTCTGACAGTGCGGCGCTCCCTCAGTCCTGCCCCTCCGACAGTGCAGCACTCCCTCAGTATTGCTCTTCCGACAGTGCAGCACTCCCTCAGTACTGCCCCTCCGACAGTGCGGCGCTCCCTCTGTACTGCCCCTCCAACAGTTCTGTGCTCCCTCAGTACTGCCCCTCCGACAGTGCGGCGTTCCCTCAGTACTGCCCCTCCGACATTGCGGCACTCCATCAGGACTGCCCTCCGACAGTGCGGCGCTCCCTCAGTACTGCCCCTCCGTCAGTGCGGCGCTCCCTCAGTACTGCCCCTCCAACAGCGCAACGTTCCCTCAGTACTGCCCCTGCGACAGTGCGCTGCTCCCTCAGTACTGCCCCTCAAAGTGCAGCACTCCTTCAGTACTGCCCCTCCGACAGTGCGGCACTCCCTCAGTACTGCCCCTCCAACAGTGCGGCGCTCCCTCAGTGCTGCCCCTCGGACAGTGTGGTGCTCCCTCAGTACTGCCCGTCCGACAGTGCAGCACTCCCTCAGTACTACCCCTCCGACAGTGCAGCACTCCCTCAGTACTGCCCCTCCGACAGTGCGCCGCTCCCTCAGTACTGCCCCTCCGACAGTGCGGCGCTCCCTCAGTCCTGCCCCTCCGACAGTGCGGCGCTCCCTCAGTACAGCCCCTCTGATAGTGCAGCGCTCCCTCAGTACCGCACCTTCGACAGTGCGGTGCTCCCTCAGTACTGCCCCTCTGACAGTGCAGCGCTCCCTCAGTACCGCCCCTCCGACAGTGCGGTGCTCCCTCAGTACTGCCCCTCTGACAGTGCAGCGCTCCCTCAGTACCGCCCCTCCGACAGTGTGGCGCTCCGTCAGTACTGCCCCTCCGACAGTGCGGCGCTCCCTCTGTACTGCCCCTCCGACAGTGCAACGTTCCCTCAGTACTGCCCCACCGACAGTGCGGCGCACCCTCAGTACTGCCCCTCCGACAGTGCGGCGCTCCCTCAGTACTCTCCCTCCGACAGTGCAAAGTTCCCTCAGTACTGCCCCTCCGACAGTGCGGCACTCCCTCAGTACTGCCCACCGACAGTGCGGCACTCCCTCATTACTGCCCCTCCGACAGTGCAACGTTCCCTCAGCACTGCCCCTCCGACAGTGCGGCGCTCCCTCAGCACTGCCCCTCCGACAGTGCAGCACTTCCTCAGTACTGCCCCTCCGACAGTGCGGTCTCCCTCAGTCCTGCCCCTCCGACAGTGCGACGCTCCCTCAGTCCTGCCCCTCCGACAGTGCGGCGCTCCCTCAGTACTGCCCCTCTGACAGTGCAGCGCTCCCTCAGTATCGCCCCTCCGACAGTGCGGCGCTCCCTCAGTACAGCCCCTCTGACAGGGCGGCGCTCCCTCAGTACTACCCCTCCGACAGTGCAGCGTTCCCTCAGTACCGCCCCTCCGACAGTGCGGCGCTCCCTCAGTACTGCCCCTCCGACAGTGCGGCACTCCCTCATTACAGCCCCTCCGACAGTGTGGCGCTCCCTCAGTACTGCCCCTCCGACAGTGTGGCGCTCCCTCAGTCCTGCCCCTCCGACAGTGTGGCACTCCCTCAGTCCTGCCCCTCCGACAGTGTGGCGCTCCCTCAGTCCTGCCCCTCCGACAGTTTGGCGCTCCCTCAGTCCTGCCCCTCCGACAGTGCGGCACTCCCTCAGTCCTGCCCCTCCGACAGTGCGGCGCTCCCTCAGTCCTGCCCCTCCGACAGTGAGGCACTCCCTCAGTCCTGCCCCTCCGACAGTGTGGCGCTCCCTCAGTCCTGCCCCTCCGACAGTTTGGCGCTCCCTCAGTCCTGCCCCTCCGACAGTGCGGCGCTCCCTCAGTCCTGCCCCTCCGACAGTGCGGCGCTCCCTCAGTCCTGCCCCTCCGACAGTGCGGCGGTCCCTCAGTCCTGCCCCTCCGACAGTGCGGCGCTCCCTCAGTACTGACCCTCCGACAGTGCGGCGCTCCCTCAGTACTGCCTCTCCGACAGTGCGGCACTCCCTCAGTACTGCCCCTCCGACAGTGCGGCGCTCCCTCAGTACTGACCCTCCGACAGTGCGGCACTCCCTCAGTACTGACCCTCCGATAGTGCGGCGCTCCCTCAGTCCTGCCCCTCCAACAGTGCGGCGCTCCCTCAGTACTGACCCTCCGACAGTGCGGCGGTCCCTCAGTACAGCCGCTCCGACAGTGCAGCACTCCCTCAGTCCTGCTCCTCCGACAGAGCAGCGCTCCCTCAGTACTGCCCCTCCGACAGTGCGGAGCTCCCTCAGTCCTGCCCCTCCGACAGTGCAGCGCTCCCTCAGTACTGACCCTCCGACAGTGCGGCGCTCCCTCAGTACTGCCCCTTCGACAGTGCGGCGCTCCCTCAGTACTGCCCCTCCAACAGTGCAGCACTCCCTTAGTACTGCCCCTCCGACAGTGCGGCGCTCCCTCATTACTGACCCTCCGACAGTGCAGCACTCCCTCAGTACTGCCCCTCCGATATTGTAGCACTCCCTCAGTACTGCATCTCCGACAGTGCGGCGCTCCCACAGTACTGCCCCTCCAACAGGGCGGCGCTCCCTCAGTACTGCCCCTCCGACAGTGCGGCGCTCCCTCAGTACAGCCCCTCCGACAGTGCGGCGCTCCCTCAGTACTGCCCCTCCGACAGTGCAGCACTCCCTCAGTCCTGCCCCTCCGACAGTGCAGCACTCCCTTAGTACTGCCCCTCCGACAGTGCGGCGCTCCCTCATTACTGACCCTCCGACAGTGCAGCACTCCCTCAGTACTGCCCCTCCGACATTGTAGCACTCCCTCAGTACTGCATCTCCGACAGTGCGGTGCTCCCACAGTACTGCCCCTCCGACAGTGCGGCGCTCCCTCAGTACAGCCCCTCCGACAGTGCATCGCTCCCTCAGTACTGCCCCTCTGACAGTGCGGTGCTCCCTCAGTACTGCCCCTCCAACAGTGCGGCGCTCCCTCAATACTGCCCCTCTGACAGTGCAGCGCTCCCTCAGTACAGCCCCTCCGACAGTGCGGCGCTCCCTCAGTACTACCCCTCCGACAGTGCAACGTTTGCTCAGCACTGCCCCTCCGACAGTGCGGTCTCCCTCAGTCCAGCCCCTCCGAAAGCGCAGCGCTCCCTCAGTACTGCCCCTCCGTCAGTGCGGCACTCCCTCAGTACTGCCCGTCCGACAGTGCAGCACTCCCTCAGTACTGCCCCATCGACAGTGCGGTGCTCCCTCAGTCCTGCCCCTCCGACAGTGCGGCGCTCTCTCAGTCCTGCCCCTCCGACAGTGCGGCGCTCCCTCAGTACTGCCCCTCTGACAGTGCAGCGCTCCCTCAGTACCGCCCCTCCGACAGTGCGGCGCTCCCTCAGTACTGCCCCTCTGAAAGTGCTGCGCTCCCTCAGTACCGCCCCTCCGACAGTGCGGCACTCCCTCAGTACTGCCCCTCCGACAGTGCGGCACTCCCTCAGTACTGCCCCTCCGACAGTGCGGCGCTCCCTCAGTCCTGCCCCTCCGACAGTGTAACGTTCCCTCAGTACTGCCCCTCCGATAGTGCGGCGCTCCCTCAGTACTGCCCCTCCGAAAGTGCGGCGCTCCCTCAGCACTGACCCTCCGACAGTGAAGCACTTCCTCTGTACTGCCCCTCCGACAGTGCAGCACTTCCTCAGTACTGCTTCTCCGACAGTGCCGCACTCCCTCAGTATTTCCCCTCCGACAGTGTAGTACTTCCTCTGTACTGCCACTCCGACAGTACAGCACTCCCTCAGTACTGCCCATCTGACAGTGCAGCGTTCCCTCAGTCATTCCCCTCTGACAGTGCGGCGCTCCCTCAGTCCTGCCCCACCGACAGTGCAGCACACCCTCAGTATTGCTCCTCCAACAGTGCAGCACTCCCTCAGTACTGCCCCTCCGACAGTGTGGCGCTACCTCTGTACTGCCCCTCCAACAGTTCAGCGCTCCCTCAGTACTGCCCCTCCGACAGTGCGGCGCTCCCTCAGTACTTCTCCTCCGACAATGCGGCGCTCCCTCTGTACTGCCCCTCCGACAGTGCGGCGCTCCCTCAGTACTGCCCATTTGACAGTGCAGCGTTCCCTCAGTTCTTCCACTCTGACAGTGCGGCGCTCCCTCAGTCCTGCCCCTCCGACAGTGCATCACTCCCTCAGTATTGCTCCTCCGACAGTGCAGCACTCCCTCAGTACTGCCTCTCCGACAGTGTGGCGCTCCCTCTGTACTGCCCCTCCAACAGTTCAGCGCTCCCTCAGTACTGCCCCTCCGACAGTGCGGCGCTCCCTCAGTCCTGCCCCTCCGACAGTGCGGCGCTCCCTCAGCACTGCCCCTCCGACAGTGCGGCGCTCCCTCAGTACTGCCCCTCCGACAGAGCGGCGCTCCATCAGTCCTGCCCCTCCGACAGTGCGGCGCTCCCTCAGTACTGCCCCTCCGACAGTGCGGCGCTCCCTCAGTACTGCCCCTGCGAAAGTGCGGCACTCCTTCAGTACTGCCCCTCCGACAGTGTGGCACTCCCTCAGTACTACCCCTCCAACAGTGCAACGTTCCCTCAGTACTGCCCCTCCGACAGTGCATCACTCCCTCAATATTGCCCCTCCGACAGGGTGGCGCTCCCTGCGTACTGCCCCTCCGACAGCGCAACGTTCCCTCAGTACTGCCCCTGCGAAAGTGCGGCGCTCCCTCAGTACTGCCTCTTCGACAGTGCGGCGCTCCCTCAGTACTGCCCCTCCGAAAGTGTGGCGCTCCCTCCGTACTGCCCCTCCGACAGTGCGGCGCTCCCTCAGTACTGCCCCTCAGACAGTGCAACGTTCCCTCAGTACTGCCCCTCCGACAGTGCGGCGCTCCCTCAGTACTGCCCCTCCGAAAGTGCAGCACTCCTTCAGTACTGCCCCTCCGACAGTGCGGCACTCCCTCAGTACTGCCCCTCCGACAGTGCAACGTTCCCTCAGTACTGCCCCTCCAACAGTGCAGCGCTCCCTCAGTACTGCCCCTCATACAGTGCAGCACTCCTTCAGTACTGCCCCTCCGACAGTGCGGCACTCCCTCAGTACTGCCCCTCCGACAGTGCAACGTTCCCTCAGTACTGCCCCTCCGACAGTGCGGCGCTCCCTCAGTACTGCCCCTCTGAAATTGCAGCACTCCTTCAGTACTGCCCCTCCGACAGTGCGGCACTCCCTCAGTACTGCCCCTCCGACAGTGCAACGTTCCCTCAGTACTGCCCCTCCAACAGTGCAGCGCTCCCTCAGTACCGCCCCTCCGACAGTGCGGCGCTCCCTCAGTACTGCCCCTCCGACAGTGCGGCGCTCCCTCAGTGCTGCCCCTCCGACAGTGTGGTGCTCCCTCAGTACTGCCCCTCCGACTGTGCGGCGCTCCCTCAGTACTGCCCCTCCGACAGTGCGGCGCTCCCTCAGTACTGCCCCTCCGACAGTGCAACGTTCGCTCAGCACTGCCCCTCCGACAGTGCGGTCTCCCTCAGTCCTGCCCCTCCGACAGTGCAGCGCTCCCTCAGTACTGCCCCTCCGACAGTGCGGCACTCCCTCAGTACTGCCCGTCCGACAGTGCAGCACTCCCTCAGTACTGCCCCATCGACAGTGCGGTGCTCCCTCAGTCCTGCCCCTCCGACAGTGCGGCGCTCTCTCAGTCCTGCCCCTCCGACAGTGCGGCGCTCCCTCAGTACTGCCCCTCTGACAGTGCAGCGCTCCCTCAGTACCGCCCTCCGACAGTGCGGCGCTCCCTCAGTACTGCCCCTCTGAAAGTGCGGCGCTCCCTCAGTACCGCCCCTCCGACAGTGCGGCACTCCCACAGTACTGCCCCTCCGACAGTGCGGCACTCCCTCAGTACTGCCCCTCCGACAGTGCGGCGCTCCTTCAGTCCTGCCCCACCGACAGTGCAACGTTCCCTCAGTACTGCCCCTCCGATAGTGCGTCGCTCCCTCAGTACTGCCCCTCCGAAAGTGCGGCGCTCCCTCAGTACTACCCCTCCGACAGTGCGGCGCTCCCTCAGTACTGCCCCTCCGACAGTGCGGCGCTCCCTCAGTACTGCCCCACCGACAGTGCGGCGCTCGCTCAGTACTGCCGCTCCGACAGTGCAGCACTCCTTCACTACTGCCCCTCCGACAGTGCGGCACTCCCTCAGTACTGCCCCTCCGACAGTGCAACGTTCCCTCAGTACTGCCCCTCCGACAGTGCGGCGCTCCCTCAGTACTGCCCCTCCGACAGTGCAGCACTCCTTCAGTACGGCCCCTCTGCAGTGCGGCACTCCCTCAGTACTGCCCCTCCGACAGTGCAACGTTCCCTCAGTACTGCACCTCCGACAGTGCGGCGCTCCCTCAGTACTGCCCCTCCGACAATGCGACGCTCCCTCAGTACTGCCCCTCCGACAGTGCGGTGCTCCCTCAGTACTGCCCCTCCGCCAGTGCGGCACTCCCTCAGTACTGCCCCTCTGACAGTGCGGTCTCCCTTATGTCCTGACCCTCCGACAGTGCGGCGCTCCCTCAGTACTCCCCCTCCGCCAGTGCGGCACTCCCTCAGTACTGCCCCTCCGACAGTGCGGTCTCCCTCAGTCCTGCCCCTCCGACAGTGCAGCACTCCCTCAGTCCTGCCCCTCCGACTGTGCGGTGCTCCCTCAGTACTGCCACTCTGACAGTGCAGCGCTCCCTTAGTACTGCCCCTCCGACAGTGCAGCGCTCCCTCAGTACTGCCCCTCCGACATTGCGGCACTCCATCAGGACTGCCCTCCGACAGTGCGGCGCTCCCTCAGTACTGCCCCTCCGTCAGTGCGGCGCTCCCTCAGTACTGCCCCTCCAACAGTGCGGCGCTCCCTCAGTACTGCCCCTCCGACAGTGCAGCACTCCCTCAGTACTGCCCCTCCGACAGTGCGTCGCTCCCTCAGTACTGACCCTCCGACAGTGCAGCACTCCCTCAGTACTGCCCCTCCGACAGTGCAGCGCTCCCTCAGTACTCCCCCTCCAACAGCGCAACGTTCCCTCAGTACTGCCCCTGCGACAGTGCGCTGCTCCCTCAGTACTGCCCCTCAAAGTGCAGCACTCCTTCAGTACTGCCCCTCCGACAGTGCGGCACTCCCTCAGTACTGCCCCTCCAACAGTGCGGCGCTCCCTCAGTGCTGCCCCTCGGACAGTGTGGCGCTCCCTCAGTACTGCCCGTCCGACAGTGCAGCACTCCCTCAGTACTACCCCTCCGACAGTGCAGCACTCCCTCAGTACCGCACCTTCGACAGTGCGGTGCTCCCTCAGTACTGCCCCTCTGACAGTGCAGCGCTCCCTCAGTACCCGCCCCTCCGACAGTGCGGTGCTCCCTCAGTACTGCCCCTCTGACAGTGCAGCGCTCCCTCAGTACCGCCCCTCCGACAGTGTGGCGCTCCGTCAGTACTGCCCCTCCGACAGTGCGGCGCTCCCTCTGTACTGCCCCTCCGACAGTGCAACGTTCCCTCAGTACTGCCCCACCGACAGTGCGGCACACCCTCAGTACTGCCCCTCCGACAGTGCGGCGCTCCCTCAGTACTCTCCCTCCGACAGTGCAAAGTTCCCTCAGTACTGCCCCTCCGACAGTGCGGCACTCCCTCAGTACTGCCCACCGACAGTGCGGCGCTCCCTCATTACTGCCCCTCCGACAGTGCAACGTTCCCTCAGCACTGCCCCTCCGACAGTGCGGCGCTCCCTCAGCACTGCCCCTCCGACAGTGCAGCACTTCCTCAGTACTGCCCCTCCGACAGTGCGGTCTCCCTCAGTCCTGCCCCTCCGACAGTGCGACGCTCCCTCAGTCCTGCCCCTCCGACAGTGCGGCGCTCCCTCAGTACTGCCCCTCTGACAGTGCAGCGCTCCCTCAGTACCGCCCCTCCGACAGTGCGGCGCTCCCTCAGTACAGCCCCTCTGACAGGGCGGCGCTCCCTCAGTACTACCCCTCCGACAGTGCAGCGTTCCCTCAGTACCGCCCCTCCGACAGTGCGGCGCTCCCTCAGTACTGCCCCTCCGACAGTGCGGCACTCCCTCATTACAGCCCCTCCGACAGTGCGGCGCTCCCTCAGTACTGCCCCTCCGACAGTGTGGCACTCCCTCAGTCCTGCCCCTCCGACAGTGTGGCACTCCCTCAGTCCTGCCCCTCCGACAGTGTGGCGCTCCCTCAGTCCTGCCCCTCCGACAGTTTGGCGCTCCCTCAGTCCTGCCCCTCCGACAGTGCGGCACTCCCTCAGTCCTGCCCCTCCGACAGTGCGGCGCTCCCTCAGTCCTGCCCCTCCGACAGTGAGGCTCTCCCTCAGTCCTGCCCCTCCGACAGTGTGGCGCTCCCTCAGTCCTGCCCCTCCGACAGTTTGGCGCTCCCTCAGTCCTGCCCCTCCGACAGTGCGGCGCTCCCTCAGTCCTGCCCCTCCGACAGTGCGGCGCTCCCTCAGTCCTGCCCCTCCGACAGTGCGGCGGTCCCTCAGTCCTGCCCCTCCGACAGTGCGGCGCTCCCTCAGTACTGACCCTCCGACAGTGCGGCGCTCCCTCAGTACTGCCTCTCCGACAGTGCGGCACTCCCTCAGTACTGCCCCTCCGACAGTGCGGCGCTCCCTCAGTACTGACCCTCCGACAGTGCGGCACTCCCTCAGTACTGACCCTCCGATAGTGCGGCGCTCCCTCAGTCCTGCCCCTCCAACAGTGCGGCGCTCCCTCAGTACTGACCCTCCGACAGTGCGGCGGTCCCTCAGTACAGCCCCTCCGACAGTGCAGCACTCCCTCAGTCCTGCTCCTCCGACAGAGCAGCGCTCCCTCAGTACTGCCCCTCCGACAGTGCGGAGCTCCCTCAGTCCTGCCCCTCCGACAGTGCAGCGCTCCCTCAGTACTGACCCTCCGACAATGCGGCGCTCCCTCAGTACTGCCCCTTCGACAGTGCGGCGCTCCCTCAGTACTGCCCCTCCAACAGTGCGGCGCTCCCTCAGTACTGCCCCTCCGACAGTGCAGCACTCCCTCAGTCCTGCCCCTCCGACAGTGCAGCACTCCCTTAGTACTGCCCCTCCAACAGTGCAACGTTCCCTCAGTACTGCCCCTCCGACAGTGCATCACTCCCTCAATATTGCCCCTCCGACAGGGTGGCGCTCCCTGCGTACTGCCCCTCCGACAGCGCAACGTTCCCTCAGTACTGCCCCTGCGACAGTGCGGCGCTCCCTCAGTACTGCCTCTTCGACAGTGCGGCGCTCCCTCAGTACTGCCCCTCCGACAGTGTGGCGCTCCCTCCGTACTGCCCCTCCGACAGTGCGGCGCTCCCTCAGTACTGCCCCTCAGACAGTGCAACGTTCCCTCAGTACTGCCCCTCCGACAGTGCGGCGCTCCCTCAGTACTGCCCCTCCGAAAGTGCAGCACTCCTTCAGTACTGCCCCTCCGACAGTGCGGCACTCCCTCAGTACTGCCCCTCCGACAGTGCAACGTTCCCTCAGTACTGCCCCTCCAACAGTGCAGCGCTCCCTCAGTACTGCCCCTCATACAGTGCAGCACTCCTTCAGTACTGCCCCTCCGACAGTGCGGCACTCCCTCAGTACTGCCCCTCCGACAGTGCAACGTTCCCTCAGTACTGCCCCTCCGACAGTGCGGCGCTCCCTCAGTACTGCCCCTCCGAAATTGCAGCACTCCTTCAGTACTGCCCCTCCGACAGTGCGGCACTCCCTCAGTACTGCCCCTCCGACAGTGCAACGTTCCCTCAGTACTGCCCCTCCAACAGTGCAGCGCTCCCTCAGTACCGCCCCTCCGACAGTGCGGCGCTCCCTCAGTACTGCCCCTCCGACAGTGCGGCGCTCCCTCAGTGCTGCCCCTCCGACAGTGTGGTGCTCCCTCAGTACTGCCCCTCCGACTGTGCGGCGCTCCCTCAGTACTGCCCCTCCGACAGTGCGGCGCTCCCTCAGTACTGCCCCTCCGACAGTGCAACGTTCGCTCAGCACTGCCCCTCCGACAGTGCGGTCTCCCTCAGTCCTGCCCCTCCGACAGTGCAGCGCTCCCTCAGTACTGCCCCTCCGACAGTGCGGCACTCCCTCAGTACTGCCCGTCCGACAGTGCAGCACTCCCTCAGTACTGCCCCATCGACAGTGCGGTGCTCCCTCAGTCCTGCCCCTCCGACAGTGCGGCGCTCTCTCAGTCCTGCCCCTCCGACAGTGCGGCGCTCCCTCAGTACTGCCCCTCTGACAGTGCAGCGCTCCCTCAGTACCGCCCTCCGACAGTGCGGCGCTCCCTCAGTACTGCCCCTCTGAAAGTGCGGCGCTCCCTCAGTACCGCCCCTCCGACAGTGCGGCACTCCCACAGTACTGCCCCTCCGACAGTGCGGCACTCCCTCAGTACTGCCCCTCCGACAGTGCGGCGCTCCTTCAGTCCTGCCCCACCGACAGTGCAACGTTCCCTCAGTACTGCCCCTCCGATAGTGCGTCGCTCCCTCAGTACTGCCCCTCCGAAAGTGCGGCGCTCCCTCAGTACTACCCCTCCGACAGTGCGGCGCTCCCTCAGTACTGCCCCTCCGACAGTGCGGCGCTCCCTCAGTACTGCCCCACCGACAGTGCGGCGCTCGCTCAGTACTGCCGCTCCGACAGTGCAGCACTCCTTCACTACTGCCCCTCCGACAGTGCGGCACTCCCTCAGTACTGCCCCTCCGACAGTGCAACGTTCCCTCAGTACTGCCCCTCCGACAGTGCGGCGCTCCCTCAGTACTGCCCCTCCGACAGTGCAGCACTCCTTCAGTACGGCCCCTCTGCAGTGCGGCACTCCCTCAGTACTGCCCCTCCGACAGTGCAACGTTCCCTCAGTACTGCACCTCCGACAGTGCGGCGCTCCCTCAGTACTGCCCCTCCGACAATGCGACGCTCCCTCAGTACTGCCCCTCCGACAGTGCGGTGCTCCCTCAGTACTGCCCCTCCGCCAGTGCGGCACTCCCTCAGTACTGCCCCTCTGACAGTGCGGTCTCCCTTATGTCCTGACCCTCCGACAGTGCGGCGCTCCCTCAGTACTCCCCCTCCGCCAGTGCGGCACTCCCTCAGTACTGCCCCTCCGACAGTGCGGTCTCCCTCAGTCCTGCCCCTCCGACAGTGCAGCACTCCCTCAGTCCTGCCCCTCCGACTGTGCGGTGCTCCCTCAGTACTGCCACTCTGACAGTGCAGCGCTCCCTTAGTACTGCCCCTCCGACAGTGCAGCGCTCCCTCAGTACTGCCCCTCCGACATTGCGGCACTCCATCAGGACTGCCCTCCGACAGTGCGGCGCTCCCTCAGTACTGCCCCTCCGTCAGTGCGGCGCTCCCTCAGTACTGCCCCTCCAACAGTGCGGCGCTCCCTCAGTACTGCCCCTCCGACAGTGCAGCACTCCCTCAGTACTGCCCCTCCGACAGTGCGTCGCTCCCTCAGTACTGACCCTCCGACAGTGCAGCACTCCCTCAGTACTGCCCCTCCGACAGTGCAGCGCTCCCTCAGTACTCCCCCTCCAACAGCGCAACGTTCCCTCAGTACTGCCCCTGCGACAGTGCGCTGCTCCCTCAGTACTGCCCCTCAAAGTGCAGCACTCCTTCAGTACTGCCCCTCCGACAGTGCGGCACTCCCTCAGTACTGCCCCTCCAACAGTGCGGCGCTCCCTCAGTGCTGCCCCTCGGACAGTGTGGCGCTCCCTCAGTACTGCCCGTCCGACAGTGCAGCACTCCCTCAGTACTACCCCTCCGACAGTGCAGCACTCCCTCAGTACTGCCCCTCCGACAGTGCGCCGCTCCCTCAGTACTGCCCCTCCGACAGTGCGGCGCTCCCTCAGTCCTGCCCCTCCGACAGTGCGGCGCTCCCTCAGTACAGCCCCTCTGATAGTGCAGCGCTCCCTCAGTACCGCACCTTCGACAGTGCGGTGCTCCCTCAGTACTGCCCCTCTGACAGTGCAGCGCTCCCTCAGTACCGCCCCTCCGACAGTGCGGTGCTCCCTCAGTACTGCCCCTCTGACAGTGCAGCGCTCCCTCAGTACCGCCCCTCCGACAGTGTGGCGCTCCGTCAGTACTGCCCCTCCGACAGTGCGGCGCTCCCTCTGTACTGCCCCTCCGACAGTGCAACGTTCCCTCAGTACTGCCCCACCGACAGTGCGGCACACCCTCAGTACTGCCCCTCCGACAGTGCGGCGCTCCCTCAGTACTCTCCCTCCGACAGTGCAAAGTTCCCTCAGTACTGCCCCTCCGACAGTGCGGCACTCCCTCAGTACTGCCCACCGACAGTGCGGCGCTCCCTCATTACTGCCCCTCCGACAGTGCAACGTTCCCTCAGCACTGCCCCTCCGACAGTGCGGCGCTCCCTCAGCACTGCCCCTCCGACAGTGCAGCACTTCCTCAGTACTGCCCCTCCGACAGTGCGGTCTCCCTCAGTCCTGCCCCTCCGACAGTGCGACGCTCCCTCAGTCCTGCCCCTCCGACAGTGCGGCGCTCCCTCAGTACTGCCCCTCTGACAGTGCAGCGCTCCCTCAGTACCGCCCCTCCGACAGTGCGGCGCTCCCTCAGTACAGCCCCTCTGACAGGGCGGCGCTCCCTCAGTACTACCCCTCCGACAGTGCAGCGTTCCCTCAGTACCCGCCCCTCCGACAGTGCGGCGCTCCCTCAGTACTGCCCCTCCGACAGTGCGGCACTCCCTCATTACAGCCCCTCCGACAGTGTGGCGCTCCCTCAGTACTGCCCCTCCGACAGTGTGGCGCTCCCTCAGTCCTGCCCCTCCGACAGTGTGGCACTCCCTCAGTCCTGCCCCTCCGACAGTGTGGCGCTCCCTCAGTCCTGCCCCTCCGACAGTTTGGCGCTCCCTCAGTCCTGCCCCTCCGACAGTGCGGCACTCCCTCAGTCCTGCCCCTCCGACAGTGCGGCGCTCCCTCAGTCCTGCCCCTCCGACAGTGAGGCACTCCCTCAGTCCTGCCCCTCCGACAGTGTGGCGCTCCCTCAGTCCTGCCCCTCCGACAGTTTGGCGCTCCCTCAGTCCTGCCCCTCCGACAGTGCGGCGCTCCCTCAGTCCTGCCCCTCCGACAGTGCGGCGCTCCCTCAGTCCTGCCCCTCCGACAGTGCGGCGGTCCCTCAGTCCTGCCCCTCCGACAGTGCGGCGCTCCCTCAGTACTGACCCTCCGACAGTGCGGCGCTCCCTCAGTACTGCCTCTCCGACAGTGCGGCGCTCCCTCAGTACTGACCCTCCGACAGTGCGGCACTCCCTCAGTACTGACCCTCCGATAGTGCGGCGCTCCCTCAGTCCTGCCCCTCCAACAGTGCGGCGCTCCCTCAGTACTGACCCTCCGACAGTGCGGCGGTCCCTCAGTACAGCCCCTCCGACAGTGCAGCACTCCCTCAGTCCTGCTCCTCCGACAGAGCAGCGCTCCCTCAGTACTGCCCCTCCGACAGTGCGGAGCTCCCTCAGTCCTGCCCCTCCGACAGTGCAGCGCTCCCTCAGTACTGACCCTCCGACAATGCGGCGCTCCCTCAGTACTGCCCCTTCGACAGTGCGGCGCTCCCTCAGTACTGCCCCTCCAACAGTGCGGCGCTCCCTCAGTACTGCCCCTCCGACAGTGCAGCACTCCCTCAGTCCTGCCCCTCCGACAGTGCAGCACTCCCTTAGTACTGCCCCTCCAACAGTGCAACGTTCCCTCAGTACTGCCCCTCCGACAGTGCATCACTCCCTCAATATTGCCCCTCCGACAGGGTGGCGCTCCCTGCGTACTGCCCCTCCGACAGCGCAACGTTCCCTCAGTACTGCCCCTGCGACAGTGCGGCGCTCCCTCAGTACTGCCTCTTCGACAGTGCGGCGCTCCCTCAGTACTGCCCCTCCGACAGTGTTGCGCTCCCTCCGTACTCCCCCTCCGACAGTGCGGCGCTCCCTCAGTACTGCCCCTCAGACAGTGCAACGTTCCCTCAGTACTGCCCCTCCGACAGTGCGGCGCTCCCTCAGTACTGCCCCTCCGAAAGTGCAGCACTCCTTCAGTACTGCCCCTCCGACAGTGCGGCACTCCCTCAGTACTGCCCCTCCGACAGTGCAACGTTCCCTCAGTACTGCCCCTCCAACAGTGCAGCGCTCCCTCAGTACTGCCCCTCATACAGTGCAGCACTCCTTCAGTACTGCCCCTCCGACAGTGCGGCACTCCCTCAGTACTGCCCCTCCGACAGTGCAACGTTCCCTCAGTACTGCCCCTCCGACAGTGCGGCGCTCCCTCAGTACTGCCCCTCCGAAATTGCAGCACTCCTTCAGTACTGCCCCTCCGACAGTGCGGCACTCCCTCAGTACTGCCCCTCCGACAGTGCAACGTTCCCTCAGTACTGCCCCTCCAACAGTGCAGCGCTCCCTCAGTACCGCCCCTCCGACAGTGCGGCGCTCCCTCAGTACTGCCCCTCCGACAGTGCGGCGCTCCCTCAGTGCTGCCCCTCCGACAGTGTGGTGCTCCCTCAGTACTGCCCCTCCGACTGTGCGGCGCTCCCTCAGTACTGCCCCTCCGACAGTGCGGCGCTCCCTCAGTACTGCCCCTCCGACAGTGCAACGTTCGCTCAGCACTGCCCCTCCGACAGTGCGGTCTCCCTCAGTCCTGCCCCTCCGACAGTGCAGCGCTCCCTCAGTACTGCCCCTCCGACAGTGCGGCACTCCCTCAGTACTGCCCGTCCGACAGTGCAGCACTCCCTCAGTACTGCCCCATCGACAGTGCGGTGCTCCCTCAGTCCTGCCCCTCCGACAGTGCGGCGCTCTCTCAGTCCTGCCCCTCCGACAGTGCGGCGCTCCCTCAGTACTGCCCCTCTGACAGTGCAGCGCTCCCTCAGTACCGCCCTCCGACAGTGCGGCGCTCCCTCAGTACTGCCCCTCTGAAAGTGCGGCGCTCCCTCAGTACCGCCCCTCCGACAGTGCGGCACTCCCACAGTACTGCCCCTCCGACATTGCGGCACTCCCTCAGTACTGCCCCTCCGACAGTGCGGCGCTCCTTCAGTCCTGCCCCACCGACAGTGCAACGTTCCCTCAGTACTGCCCCTCCGATAGTGCGTCGCTCCCTCAGTACTGCCCCTCCGAAAGTGCGGCGCTCCCTCAGTACTACCCCTCCGACAGTGCGGCGCTCCCTCAGTACTGCCCCTCCGACAGTGCGGCGCTCCCTCAGTACTGCCCCACCGACAGTGCGGCGCTCGCTCAGTACTGCCGCTCCGACAGTGCAGCACTCCTTCACTACTGCCCCTCCGACAGTGCGGCACTCCCTCAGTACTGCCCCTCCGACAGTGCAACGTTCCCTCAGTACTGCCCCTCCGACAGTGCGGCGCTCCCTCAGTACTGCCCCTCCGACAGTGCAGCACTCCTTCAGTACGGCCCCTCTGCAGTGCGGCACTCCCTCAGTACTGCCCCTCCGACAGTGCAACGTTCCCTCAGTACTGCACCTCCGACAGTGCGGCGCTCCCTCAGTACTGCCCCTCCGACAATGCGACGCTCCCTCAGTACTGCCCCTCCGACAGTGCGGTGCTCCCTCAGTACTGCCCCTCCGCCAGTGCGGCACTCCCTCAGTACTGCCCCTCTGACAGTGCGGTCTCCCTTATGTCCTGACCCTCCGACAGTGCGGCGCTCCCTCAGTACTCCCCCTCCGCCAGTGCGGCACTCCCTCAGTACTGCCCCTCCGACTGTGCGGTCTCCCTCAGTACTGACCCTCCGACAGTGCAGCACTCCCTCAGTACTGCCCCTCCGACAGTGCAGCGCTCCCTCAGTACTCCCCCTCCAACAGCGCAACGTTCCCTCAGTACTGCCCCTGCGACAGTGCGCTGCTCCCTCAGTACTGCCCCTCAAAGTGCAGCACTCCTTCAGTACTGCCCCTCCGACAGTGCGGCACTCCCTCAGTACTGCCCCTCCAACAGTGCGGCGCTCCCTCAGTGCTGCCCCTCGGACAGTGTGGCGCTCCCTCAGTACTGCCCGTCCGACAGTGCAGCACTCCCTCAGTACTACCCCTCCGACAGTGCAGCACTCCCTCAGTACTGCCCCTCCGACAGTGCGCCGCTCCCTCAGTACTGCCCCTCCGACAGTGCGGCGCTCCCTCAGTCCTGCCCCTCCGACAGTGCGGCGCTCCCTCAGTACAGCCCCTCTGATAGTGCAGCGCTCCCTCAGTACCGCACCTTCGACAGTGCGGTGCTCCCTCAGTACTGCCCCTCTGACAGTGCAGCGCTCCCTCAGTACCGCCCCTCCGACAGTGCGGTGCTCCCTCAGTACTGCCCCTCTGACAGTGCAGCGCTCCCTCAGTACCGCCCCTCCGACAGTGTGGCGCTCCGTCAGTACTGCCCCTCCGACAGTGCGGCGCTCCCTCTGTACTGCCCCTCCGACAGTGCAACGTTCCCTCAGTACTGCCCCACCGACAGTGCGGCGCACCCTCAGTACTGCCCCTCCGACAGTGCGGCGCTCCCTCAGTACTCTCCCTCCGACAGTGCAAAGTTCCCTCAGTACTGCCCCTCCGACAGTGCGGCACTCCCTCAGTACTGCCCACCGACAGTGCGGCGCTCCCTCATTACTGCCCCTCCGACAGTGCAACGTTCCCTCAGCACTGCCCCTCCGACAGTGCGGCGCTCCCTCAGCACTGCCCCTCCGACAGTGCAGCACTTCCTCAGTACTGCCCCTCCGACAGTGCGGTCTCCCTCAGTCCTGCCCCTCCGACAGTGCGACGCTCCCTCAGTCCTGCCCCTCCGACAGTGCGGCGCTCCCTCAGTACTGCCCCTCTGACAGTGCAGCGCTCCCTCAGTACCGCCCCTCCGACAGTGCGGCGCTCCCTCAGTACAGCCCCTCTGACAGGGCGGCGCTCCCTCAGTACTACCCCTCCGACAGTGCAGCGTTCCCTCAGTACCGCCCCTCCGACAGTGCGGCGCTCCCTCAGTACTGCCCCTCCGACAGTGCGGCACTCCCTCATTACAGCCCCTCCGACAGTGTGGCGCTCCCTCAGTACTGCCCCTCCGACAGTGTGGCGCTCCCTCAGTCCTGCCCCTCCGACAGTGTGGCACTCCCTCAGTCCTGCCCCTCCGACAGTGTGGCGCTCCCTCAGTCCTGCCCCTCCGACAGTTTGGCGCTCCCTCAGTCCTGCCCCTCCGACAGTGCGGCACTCCCTCAGTCCTGCCCCTCCGACAGTGCGGCGCTCCCTCAGTCCTGCCCCTCCGACAGTGAGGCACTCCCTCAGTCCTGCCCCTCCGACAGTGTGGCGCTCCCTCAGTCCTGCCCCTCCGACAGTTTGGCGCTCCCTCAGTCCTGCCCCTCCGACAGTGCGGCGCTCCCTCAGTCCTGCCCCTCCGACAGTGCGGCGCTCCCTCAGTCCTGCCCCTCCGACAGTGCGGCGGTCCCTCAGTCCTGCCCCTCCGACAGTGCGGCGCTCCCTCAGTACTGACCCTCCGACAGTGCGGCGCTCCCTCAGTACTGCCTCTCCGACAGTGCGGCACTCCCTCAGTACTGCCCCTCCGACAGTGCGGCGCTCCCTCAGTACTGACCCTCCGACAGTGCGGCACTCCCTCAGTACTGACCCTCCGATAGTGCGGCGCTCCCTCAGTCCTGCCCCTCCAACAGTGCGGCGCTCCCTCAGTACTGACCCTCCGACAGTGCGGCGGTCCCTCAGTACAGCCCCTCCGACAGTGCAGCACTCCCTCAGTCCTGCTCCTCCGACAGAGCAGCGCTCCCTCAGTACTGCCCCTCCGACAGTGCGGAGCTCCCTCAGTCCTGCCCCTCCGACAGTGCAGCGCTCCCTCAGTACTGACCCTCCGACAATGCGGCGCTCCCTCAGTACTGCCCCTTCGACAGTGCGGCGCTCCCTCAGTACTGCCCCTCCAACAGTGCGGCGCTCCCTCAGTACTGCCCCTCCGACAGTGCAGCACTCCCTCAGTCCTGCCCCTCCGACAGTGCAGCACTCCCTTAGTACTGCCCCTCCGACAGTGCGGCGCTCCCTCATTACTGACCCTCCGACAGTGCAGCACTCCCTCAGTACTGCCCCTCCGACATTGTAGCACTCCCTCAGTACTGCATCTCCGACAGTGCGGCGCTCCCACAGTACTGCCCCTCCAACAGGGCGGCGCTCCCTCAGTACTGCCCCTCCGACAGTGCGGCGCTCCCTCAGTACAGCCCCTCCGACAGTGCGGCGCTCCCTCAGTACTGCCCCTCCGACAGTGCAGCACTCCCTCAGTCCTGCCCCTCCGACAGTGCAGCACTCCCTTAGTACTGCCCCTCCGACAGTGCGGCGCTCCCTCATTACTGACCCTCCGACAGTGCAGCACTCCCTCAGTACTGCCCCTCCGACATTGTAGCACTCCCTCAGTACTGCATCTCCGACAGTGCGGTGCTCCCACAGTACTGCCCCTCCGACAGTGCGGCGCTCCCTCAGTACAGCCCCTCCGACAGTGCATCGCTCCCTCAGTACTGCCCCTCTGACAGTGCGGTGCTCCCTCAGTACTGCCCCTCCGACAGTGCAGCGCTCCCTCAGTACAGCCCCTCCGACAGTGCGGCGCTCCCTCAGTACTGCCCCTCCGACAGTGCAACGTTTGCTCAGCACTGCCCCTCCGACAGTGCGGTCTCCCTCAATCCAGCCCCTCCGAAAGTGCAGCGCTCCCTCAGTACTGCCCCTCCGTCAGTGCGGCACTCCCTCAGTACTGCCCGTCCGACAGTGCAGCACACCCTCAGTACTGCCCCATCGACAGTGCGGTGCTCCCTCAGTCCTGCCCCTCCGACAGTGCGGCGCTCTCTCAGTCCTGCCCCTCCGACAGTGCGGCGCTCCCTCAGTACTGCCCCTCTGACAGTGCAGCGCTCCCTCAGTACCGCCCCTCCGACAGTGCGGCGCTCCCTCAGTACTGCCCCTCTGAAAGTGCTGCGCTCCCTCAGTACCGCCCCTCCGACAGTGCGGCACTCCCTCAGTACTGCCCCTCCGACAGTGCGGCACTCCCTCAGTACTGCCCCTCCGACAGTGCGGCGCTCCCTCAGTCCTGCCCCTCCGACAGTGTAACGTTCCCTCAGTACTGCCCCTCCGATAGTGCGGCGCTCCCTCAGTACTGCCCCTCCGAAAGTGCGGCGCTCCCTCAGCACTGACCCTCCGACAGTGAAGCACTTCCTCTGTACTGCCCCTCCGACAGTGCAGCACTTCCTCAGTACTGCTTCTCCGACAGTGCCGCACTCCCTCAGTATTTCCCCTCCGACAGTGTAGTACTTCCTCTGTACTGCCACTCCGACAGTACAGCACTCCCTCAGTACTGCCCATCTGACAGTGCAGCGTTCCCTCAGTCATTCCCCTCTGACAGTGCGGCGCTCCCTCAGTCCTGCCCCACCGACAGTGCAGCACACCCTCAGTATTGCTCCTCCAACAGTGCAGCACTCCCTCAGTACTGCCCCTCCGACAGTGTGGCGCTACCTCTGTACTGCCCCTCCAACAGTTCAGCGCTCCCTCAGTACTGCCCCTCCGACAGTGCGGCGCTCCCTCAGTACTTCTCCTCCGACAATGCGGCGCTCCCTCTGTACTGCCCCTCCGACAGTGCGGCGCTCCCTCAGTACTGCCCATTTGACAGTGCAGCGTTCCCTCAGTTCTTCCACTCTGACAGTGCGGCGCTCCCTCAGTCCTGCCCCTCCGACAGTGCATCACTCCCTCAGTATTGCTCCTCCGACAGTGCAGCACTCCCTCAGTACTGCCTCTCCGACAGTGTGGCGCTCCCTCTGTACTGCCCCTCCAACAGTTCAGCGCTCCCTCAGTACTGCCCCTCCGACAGTGCGGCGCTCCCTCAGTCCTGCCCCTCCGACAGTGCGGCGCTCCCTCAGCACTGCCCCTCCGACAGTGCGGCGCTCCCTCAGTACTGCCCCTCCGACAGAGCGGCGCTCCATCAGTCCTGCCCCTCCGACAGTGCGGCGCTCCCTCAGTACTGCCCCTCCGACAGTGCGGCGCTCCCTCAGTACTGCCCCTGCGAAAGTGCGGCACTCCTTCAGTACTGCCCCTCCGACAGTGTGGCACTCCCTCAGTACTACCCCTCCAACAGTGCAACGTTCCCTCAGTACTGCCCCTCCGACAGTGCATCACTCCCTCAATATTGCCCCTCCGACAGGGTGGCGCTCCCTGCGTACTGCCCCTCCGACAGCGCAACGTTCCCTCAGTACTGCCCCTGTGACAGTGCGGCGCTCCCTCAGTACTGCCTCTTCGACAGTGCGGCGCTCCCTCAGTACTGCCCCTCCGACAGTGTGGCGCTCCCTCCGTACTGTCCCTCCGACAGTGCGGCGCTCCCTCAGTACTGCCCCTCAGACAGTGCAACGTTCCCTCAGTACTGCCCCTCCGACAGTGCGGCGCTCCCTCAGTACTGCCCCTCCGAAAGTGCAGCACTCCTTCAGTACTGCCCCTCCGACAGTGCGGCACTCCCTCAGTACTGCCCCTCCGACAGTGCAACGTTCCCTCAGTACTGCCCCTCCAACAGTGCAGCGCTCCCTCAGTACTGCCCCTCATACAGTGCAGCACTCCTTCAGTACTGCCCCTCCGACAGTGCGGCACTCCCTCAGTACTGCCCCTCCGACAGTGCAACGTTCCCTCAGTACTGCCCCTCCGACAGTGCGATGCTCCCTCAGTACTGCCCCTCCGAAATTGCAGCACTCCTTCAGTACTGCCCCTCCGACAGTGCGGCACTCCCTCAGTACTGCCCCTCCGACAGTGCAACGTTCCCTCAGTACTGCCCCTCCAACAGTGCAGCACTCCCTCAGTACCGCCCCTCCGACAGTGCGGCGCTCCCTCAGTACTGCCCCTCCGACAGTGCGGCGCTCCCTCAGTGCTGCCCCTCCGACAGTGTGGTGCTCCCTCAGTACTGCCCCTCCGACTGTGCGGCGCTCCCTCAGTACTGCCCCTCCGACAGTGCAACGTTCGCTCAGCACTGCCCCTCCGACAGTGCGGTCTCCCTCAGTCCTGCCCCTCCGACAGTGCAGCGCTCCGTCAGTACTGCCCCTCCGACAGTGCGGCACTCCCTCAGTACTGCCCGTCCGACAGTGCAGCACTCCCTCAGTACTGCCCCTCCGACAGTGTGGTGCTCCCTCAGTACTGCCCCTCCGACTGTGCGGCGCTCCCTCAGTACTGCCCCTCCGACAGTGCGGCGCTCCCTCAGTACTGCCCCTCCGACAGTGCAACGTTCGCTCAGCACTGCCCCTCCGACAGTGCGGTCTCCCTCAGTCCTGCCCCTCCGACAGTGCAGCGCTCCCTCAGTACTGCCCCTCCGACAGTGCGGCACTCCCTCAGTACTGCCCGTCCGACAGTGCAGCACTCCCTCAGTACTGCCCCATCAACAGTGCGGTGCTCCCTCAGTCCTGCCCCTCCGACAGTGCGGCGCTCTCTCAGTCCTGCCCCTCCGACAGTGCGGCGCTCCCTCAGTACTGCCCCTCTGACAGTGCAGCGCTCCCTCAGTACCGCCCTCCGACAGTGCGGCGCTCCCTCAGTACTGCCCCTCTGAAAGTGCGGCGCTCCCTCAGTACTGCCCCTCCGACAGTGCGGCACTCCCACAGTACTGCCCCTCCGACAGTGCGGCACTCCCTCAGTACTGCCCCTCCGACAGTGCGGCGCTCCTTCAGTCCTGCCCCACCGACAGTGCAACGTTCCCTCAGTACTGCCCCTCCGATAGTGCGTCGCTCCCTCAGTACTGCCCCTCCGAAAGTGCGGCGCTCCCTCAGTACTACCCCTCCGACAGTGCGGCGCTCCCTCAGTACTGCCTCTCCGACAGTGCGGCGCTCCCTCAGTACTGCCCCACCGACAGTGCGGCGCTCGCTCAGTACTGCCGCTCCGACAGTGCAGCACTCCTTCACTACTGCCCCTCCGACAGTGCGGCACTCCCTCAGTACTGCCCCTCCGACAGTGCAACGTTCCCTCAGTACTGCCCCTCCGACAGTGCGGCGCTCCCTCAGTACTGCCCCTCCGACAGTGCAGCACTCCTTCAGTACGGCCCCTCTGCAGTGCGGCACTCCCTCAGTACTGCCCCTCCGACAGTGCAACGTTCCCTCAGTACTGCACCTCCGACAGTGCGGCGCTCCCTCAGTACTGCCCCTCCGACAATGCGACGCTCCCTCAGTACTGCCCCTCCGACAGTGCGGTGCTCCCTCAGTACTGCCCCTCCGCCAGTGCGGCACTCCCTCAGTACTGCCCCTCCGACAGTGCGGCGCTCCCTCAGTACAGCCCCTCTGATAGTGCAGCGCTCCCTCAGTACCGCACCTTCGACAGTGCGGTGCTCCCTCAGTACTGCCCCTCTGACAGTGCAGCGCTCCCTCAGTACCGCCCCTCCGACAGTGCGGTGCTCCCTCAGTACTGCCCCTCTGACAGTGCAGCGCTCCCTCAGTACCGCCCCTCCGACAGTGTGGCGCTCCGTCAGTACTGCCCCTCCGACAGTGCGGCGCTCCCTCTGTACTGCCCCTCCGACAGTGCAACGTTCCCTCAGTACTGCCCCACCGACAGTGCGGCGCACCCTCAGTACTGCCCCTCCGACAGTGCGGCGCTCCCTCAGTACTCTCCCTCCGACAGTGCAAAGTTCCCTCAGTACTGCCCCTCCGACAGTGCGGCACTCCCTCAGTACTGCCCACCGACAGTGCGGCGCTCCCTCATTACTGCCCCTCCGACAGTGCAACGTTCCCTCAGCACTGCCCCTCCGACAGTGCGGCGCTCCCTCAGCACTGCCCCTCCGACAGTGCAGCACTTCCTCAGTACTGCCCCTCCGACAGTGCGGTCTCCCTCAGTCCTGCCCCTCCGACAGTGCGACGCTCCCTCAGTCCTGCCCCTCCGACAGTGCGGCGCTCCCTCAGTACTGCCCCTCTGACAGTGCAGCGCTCCCTCAGTACCGCCCCTCCGACAGTGCGGCGCTCCCTCAGTACAGCCCCTCTGACAGGGCGGCGCTCCCTCAGTACTACCCCTCCGACAGTGCAGCGTTCCCTCAGTACCGCCCCTCCGACAGTGCGGCGCTCCCTCAGTACTGCCCCTCCGACAGTGCGGCACTCCCTCATTACAGCCCCTCCGACAGTGTGGCGCTCCCTCAGTACTGCCCCTCCGACAGTGTGGCGCTCCCTCAGTCCTGCCCCTCCGACAGTGTGGCACTCCCTCAGTCCTGCCCCTCCGACAGTGTGGCGCTCCCTCAGTCCTGCCCCTCCGACAGTTTGGCGCTCCCTCAGTCCTGCCCCTCCGACAGTGCGGCACTCCCTCAGTCCTGCCCCTCCGACAGTGCGGCGCTCCCTCAGTCCTGCCCCTCCGACAGTGAGGCACTCCCTCAGTCCTGCCCCTCCGACAGTGTGGCGCTCCCTCAGTCCTGCCCCTCCGACAGTTTGGCGCTCCCTCAGTCCTGCCCCTCCGACAGTGCGGCGCTCCCTCAGTCCTGCCCCTCCGACAGTGCGGCGCTCCCTCAGTCCTGCCCCTCCGACAGTGCGGCGGTCCCTCAGTCCTGCCCCTCCGACAGTGCGGCGCTCCCTCAGTACTGACCCTCCGACAGTGCGGCGCTCCCTCAGTACTGCCTCTCCGACAGTGCGGCACTCCCTCAGTACTGCCCCTCCGACAGTGCGGCGCTCCCTCAGTACTGACCCTCCGACAGTGCGGCACTCCCTCAGTACTGACCCTCCGATAGTGCGGCGCTCCCTCAGTCCTGCCCCTCCAACAGTGCGGCGCTCCCTCAGTACTGACCCTCCGACAGTGCGGCGGTCCCTCAGTACAGCCCCTCCGACAGTGCAGCACTCCCTCAGTCCTGCTCCTCCGACAGAGCAGCGCTCCCTCAGTACTGCCCCTCCGACAGTGCGGAGCTCCCTCAGTCCTGCCCCTCCGACAGTGCAGCGCTCCCTCAGTACTGACCCTCCGACAATGCGGCGCTCCCTCAGTACTGCCCCTTCGACAGTGCGGCGCTCCCTCAGTACTGCCCCTCCAACAGTGCGGCGCTCCCTCAGTACTGCCCCTCCGACAGTGCAGCACTCCCTCAGTCCTGCCCCTCCGACAGTGCAGCACTCCCTTAGTACTGCCCCTCCGACAGTGCGGCGCTCCCTCATTACTGACCCTCCGACAGTGCAGCACTCCCTCAGTACTGCCCCTCCGACATTGTAGCACTCCCTCAGTACTGCATCTCCGACAGTGCGGCGCTCCCACAGTACTGCCCCTCCAACAGGGCGGCGCTCCCTCAGTACTGCCCCTCCGACAGTGCGGCGCTCCCTCAGTACAGCCCCTCCGACAGTGCGGCGCTCCCTCAGTACTGCCCCTCCGACAGTGCAGCACTCCCTCAGTCCTGCCCCTCCGACAGTGCAGCACTCCCTTAGTACTGCCCCTCCGACAGTGCGGCGCTCCCTCATTACTGACCCTCCGACAGTGCAGCACTCCCTCAGTACTGCCCCTCCGACATTGTAGCACTCCCTCAGTACTGCATCTCCGACAGTGCGGTGCTCCCACAGTACTGCCCCTCCGACAGTGCGGCGCTCCCTCAGTACAGCCCCTCCGACAGTGCATCGCTCCCTCAGTACTGCCCCTCTGACAGTGCGGTGCTCCCTCAGTACTGCCCCTCCGACAGTGCAGCGCTCCCTCAGTACAGCCCCTCCGACAGTGCGGCGCTCCCTCAGTACTGCCCCTCCGACAGTGCAACGTTTGCTCAGCACTGCCCCTCCGACAGTGCGCTCTCCCTCAGTCCAGCCCCTCCGAAAGTGCAGCGCTCCCTCAGTACTGCCCCTCCGTCAGTGCGGCACTCCCTCAGTACTGCCCGTCCGACAGTGCAGCACACCCTCAGTACTGCCCCATCGACAGTGCGGTGCTCCCTCAGTCCTGCCCCTCCGACAGTGCGGCGCTCTCTCAGTCCTGCCCCTCCGACAGTGCGGCGCTCCCTCAGTACTGCCCCTCTGACAGTGCAGCGCTCCCTCAGTACCGCCCCTCCGACAGTGCGGCGCTCCCTCAGTACTGCCCCTCTGAAAGTGCTGCGCTCCCTCAGTACCGCCCCTCCGACAGTGCGGCACTCCCTCAGTACTGCCCCTCCGACAGTGCGGCACTCCCTCAGTACTGCCCCTCCGACAGTGCGGCGCTCCCTCAGTCCTGCCCCTCCGACAGTGTAACGTTCCCTCAGTACTGCCCCTCCGATAGTGCGGCGCTCCCTCAGTACTGCCCCTCCGAAAGTGCGGCGCTCCCTCAGCACTGACCCTCCGACAGTGAAGCACTTCCTCTGTACTGCCCCTCCGACAGTGCAGCACTTCCTCAGTACTGCTTCTCCGACAGTGCCGCACTCCCTCAGTATTTCCCCTCCGACAGTGTAGTACTTCCTCTGTACTGCCACTCCGACAGTACAGCACTCCCTCAGTACTGCCCATCTGACAGTGCAGCGTTCCCTCAGTCATTCCCCTCTGACAGTGCGGCGCTCCCTCAGTCCTGCCCCACCGACAGTGCAGCACACCCTCAGTATTGCTCCTCCAACAGTGCAGCACTCCCTCAGTACTGCCCCTCCGACAGTGTGGCGCTACCTCTGTACTGCCCCTCCAACAGTTCAGCGCTCCCTCAGTACTGCCCCTCCGACAGTGCGGCGCTCCCTCAGTACTTCTCCTCCGACAATGCGGCGCTCCCTCTGTACTGCCCCTCCGACAGTGCGGCGCTCCCTCAGTACTGCCCATTTGACAGTGCAGCGTTCCCTCAGTTCTTCCACTCTGACAGTGCGGCGCTCCCTCAGTCCTGCCCCTCCGACAGTGCATCACTCCCTCAGTATTGCTCCTCCGACAGTGCAGCACTCCCTCAGTACTGCCTCTCCGACAGTGTGGCGCTCCCTCTGTACTGCCCCTCCAACAGTTCAGCGCTCCCTCAGTACTGCCCCTCCGACAGTGCGGCGCTCCCTCAGTCCTGCCCCTCCGACAGTGCGGCGCTCCCTCAGCACTGCCCCTCCGACAGTGCGGCGCTCCCTCAGTACTGCCCCTCCGACAGAGCGGCGCTCCATCAGTCCTGCCCCTCCGACAGTGCGGCGCTCCCTCAGTACTGCCCCTCCGACAGTGCGGCGCTCCCTCAGTACTGCCCCTGCGAAAGTGCGGCACTCCTTCAGTACTGCCCCTCCGACAGTGTGGCACTCCCTCAGTACTACCCCTCCAACAGTGCAACGTTCCCTCAGTACTGCCCCTCCGACAGTGCATCACTCCCTCAATATTGCCCCTCCGACAGGGTGGCGCTCCCTGCGTACTGCCCCTCCGACAACGCAACGTTCCCTCAGTACTGCCCCTGCGACAGTGCGGCGCTCCCTCAGTACTGCCTCTTCGACAGTGCGGCGCTCCCTCAGTACTGCCCCTCCGACAGTGTGGCGCTCCCTCCGTACTGTCCCTCCGACAGTGCGGCGCTCCCTCAGTACTGCCCCTCAGACAGTGCAACGTTCCCTCAGTACTGCCCCTCCGACAGTGCGGCGCTCCCTCAGTACTGCCCCTCCGAAAGTGCAGCACTCCTTCAGTACTGCCCCTCCGACAGTGCGGCACTCCCTCAGTACTGCCCCTCCGACAGTGCAACGTTCCCTCAGTACTGCCCCTCCAACAGTGCAGCGCTCCCTCAGTACTGCCCCTCATACAGTGCAGCACTCCTTCAGTACTGCCCCTCCGACAGTGCGGCACTCCCTCAGTACTGCCCCTCCGACAGTGCAACGTTCCCTCAGTACTGCCCCTCCGACAGTGCGATGCTCCCTCAGTACTGCCCCTCCGAAATTGCAGCACTCCTTCAGTACTGCCCCTCCGACAGTGCGGCACTCCCTCAGTACTGCCCCTCCGACAGTGCAACGTTCCCTCAGTACTGCCCCTCCAACAGTGCAGCGCTCCCTCAGTACCGCCCCTCCGACAGTGCGGCGCTCCCTCAGTACTGCCCCTCCGACAGTGCGGCGCTCCCTCAGTGCTGCCCCTCCGACAGTGTGGTGCTCCCTCAGTACTGCCCCTCCGACTGTGCGGCGCTCCCTCAGTACTGCCCCTCCGACAGTGCGGCGCTCCCTCAGTACTGCCCCTCCGACAGTGCAACGATCGCTCAGCACTGCCCCTCCGACAGTGCGGTCTCCCTCAGTCCTGCCCCTCCGACAGTGCAGCGCTCCCTCAGTACTGCCCCTCCGACAGTGCGGCACTCCCTCAGTACTGCCCGTCCGACAGTGCAGCACTCCCTCAGTACTGCCCCTCCGACAGTGTGGTGCTCCCTCAGTACTGCCCCTCCGACTGTGCGGCGCTCCCTCAGTACTGCCCCTCCGACAGTGCGGCGCTCCCTCAGTACTGCCCCTCCGACAGTGCAACGTTCGCTCAGCACTGCCCCTCCGACAGTGCGGTCTCCCTCAGTCCTGCCCCTCCGACAGTGCAGCGCTCCCTCAGTACTGCCCCTCCGACAGTGCGGCACTCCCTCAGTACTGCCCGTCCGACAGTGCAGCACTCCCTCAGTACTGCCCCATCGACAGTGCGGTGCTCCCTCAGTCCTGCCCCTCCGACAGTGCGGCGCTCTCTCAGTCCTGCCCCTCCGACAGTGCGGCGCTCCCTCAGTACTGCCCCTCTGACAGTGCAGCGCTCCCTCAGTACCGCCCTCCGACAGTGCGGCGCTCCCTCAGTACTGCCCCTCTGAAAGTGCGGCGCTCCCTCAGTACCGCCCCTCCGACAGTGCGGCACTCCCACAGTACTGCCCCTCCGACAGTGCGGCACTCCCTCAGCACTGCCCCTCCGACAGTGCGGCGCTCCTTCAGTCCTGCCCCACCGACAGTGCAACGTTCCCTCAGTACTGCCCCTCCGATAGTGCGTCGCTCCCTCAGTACTGCCCCTCCGAAAGTGCGGCGCTCCCTCAGTACTACCCCTCCGACAGTGCGGCGCTCCCTCAGTACTGCCCCTCCGACAGTGCGGCGCTCCCTCAGTACTGCCCCACCGACAGTGCGGCGCTCGCTCAGTACTGCCGCTCCGACAGTGCAGCACTCCTTCACTACTGCCCCTCCGACAGTGCGGCACTCCCTCAGTACTGCCCCTCCGACAGTGCAACGTTCCCTCAGTACTGCCCCTCCGACAGTGCGGCGCTCCCTCAGTACTGCCCCTCCGACAGTGCAGCACTCCTTCAGTACGGCCCCTCTGCAGTGCGGCACTCCCTCAGTACTGCCCCTCCGACAGTGCAACGTTCCCTCAGTACTGCACCTCCGACAGTGCGGCGCTCCCTCAGTACTGCCCCTCCGACAATGCGACGCTCCCTCAGTACTGCCCCTCCGACAGTGCGGTGCTCCCTCAGTACTGCCCCTCCGCCAGTGCGGCACTCCCTCAGTACTGCCCCTCTGACAGTGCGGTCTCCCTTATGTCCTGACCCTCCGACAGTGCGGCGCTCCCTCAGTACTCCCCCTCCGCCAGTGCGGCACTCCCTCAGTACTGCCCCTCCGACAGTGCGGTCTCCCTCAGTCCTGCCCCTCCGACTGTGCGGTGCTCCCTCAGTACTGCCACTCTGACAGTGCAGCGCTCCCTTAGTACTGCCCCTCCGACAGTGCAGCGCTCCCTCAGTACTGCCTCTCCGATAGTGCGGCACTCCCTCAGTACTGCCCCTCCGACAGTGCAGCACTCTCTCAGTACTGCCCCTCCGTGAGTGCGGCGCTCCCCCAGTACTGACCCTCCGACAGTGCAGCACGCCATCAGTCCTACCCCTCCGACAGTGCGGCGCTCCCTCAGTACTGTCCCTCCGTCAGAGCAGCGCTCCCTCAGTACTGCCCCTCCGACAGTGCGGAGCTCCCTCAGTACTGACCCTCCGACAGTGCGGTGCTCCATCAGTACTGCCCCTCCGACAGTGCGGCGCTCCCTCAGTACTGCCCCTCCGACAGTGCAGCGCTCCCTCAGTACTGCCCTTCCGACAGTGCAGCACTCCCTCAGTCCTGCCCTCCGACAGTACAGCACTCCCTCAGTACTGCCCCTCCGACCGTGCGGCGCGCCCTCAGTACTGCCCCTCCGACAGTGCGGCGCTCCCTCAGTACTGGCCCTCCGACAATGCGACGCTCCCTCAGTTCTGCCCCTCCGACAGTGCGGTGCTCCCTCAGTACTGCCCCTCCACCAGTGCGGCACTCCCTCAGTACTGCCCCTCTGACAGTGTAGTATTTCCTCTGTACTTCCACTCTGATAGTACAGCACTCCCTCAGTACTGCCCATCTGACAGTGCAGCGCTCCTTTGGTACTGCCCCGCCGACAGTGCGGCGCTCCCACTGCACTGCCCCTCCGACAGTGCGGCACTGCCTCAGTACTGCCCATTTGACAGTGCTCCCTCAGTACTGCCCCTCAAAGTGCAGCACACCCTCAGTACTGCCCCTCCAACAGTGCAGCGCTCCCTCAGTACTGCCCCTCCGACAGTGCGGCGCTCCCTCAGTACTGCCCCTCCGACAGTGCGGCGCTCCCTCAGTACTGCCCCTCCGACAGTGTGGCGCTCCCTCAGTGCTGCCCCTCCGACATTGTGGCGCTCCCTCAGTACTGCCCGTCCGACAGTGCGGCACTCCCTCAGTACTACCCCTCCGACAGTGCAGCACTCCCTCAGTACTGCCCCTCCGACAGTGCGGCGCTCCCTCAGTACTGCCCCTCCGACAGTGCGGCGCTCCCTCAGTCCTGCCCCTCCGACAGTGCGGCGCTCCCTCAGTACTGCCCCTCTGATAGTGCAGCGCTCCCTCAGTACCGCCCCTCCGGCATTGCGGTGCTCTCTCAGTACTGCCCCTCTGACAGTGCAGCGCTCCCTCAGTACCGCCCCTCCGACAGCGCGGCGCTCCCTCAGTACTGCCCCTCCGACAGTGCGGCGCTCCCTCTGTACTGCCCCTCCGACAGTGCAACGTTCCCTCAGTACTGCCCCTCCGAAAGTGCGGCGCCCCCTCAGTACTGCCCCTCCGACAGTGCGGCGCTCCCTCAATACTGCCCCTCCGACAGTGCAAAGTTCCCTCAGTACTGCCCCTCCGACAGTGCGGCACTCCCTCAGTACTGCCCTCCGACAGTGCGACGCTCCCTCAGTACTGCCCCTCCGACAGTGCAACGTTCCCTCAGCACTGCCCCTCCGACAGTGCGGCTCTCCCTCAGCACTGCCCCTCCGACAGTGCAGCACTCCCTCAGTACTGCCCCTCCGACAGTGCGGTCTCCCTCAGTCCTGCCCCTCCTACAGTGCGGCGCTCCCTCAGTACTGCCCCTCCGACAGTGCGGCACTCCCTCAGTACGCCCGTCCAACAGTGCAGCACTCCCACTGTACTGCCCCTCCGACAATGTGGCGCTCCCTCAGTCCTGCCCCTCCGACAGTGCGGTGCTCCCTCAGTACTGCCCCTCTGACAGTGCAGCGCTCCCTCAGTACCGCCCCTCCGACAGTGCGGCGCTCCCTCAGTACTGCCCCTCTAACAGTGCAGCGCTCCCTCAGTACCGCCCCTCCGGCAGTGCGGCACTCCCTCAGTACTGCCCCTCTGAAAGTGTGGTGCGCCCTCAGTACTGCCCCTCCGACAGTGCGGCACTCCCTCAGTACTGCCCCTCTGAAAGTGTGGCGCGCCCTCAGTACTGCCCCTCCGACAGTGTGGCGCTCCCTCTGTCCTGCCCCTCCGACAGTGCGGCGCTCCCTCAGTCCTGCCCCTCCGACAGTGCGGAGCTCCCTCAGTACTGACCCTCCGACAGTGCGGCGCTCCCTCAGTACTGTCCCTCCGACAGTGCAGCACTCCCTCAGTACTGCCCCTCCGACAGTGCGGCGCTCCTTTGGTACTGCCCCGCCGACAGTGCGGTGCTCCCACTCTACTGCCCCTCCGACAGTGCGGCGCTCCCTCAGTACTGCCCATTTGACAGTGCAGCGCTCCTTCAGTCCTGCCCCACCGACAGTGCAACGTTCCCTCAGTACTGCCCCTCCGATAGTGCGTCGCTCCCTCAGTACTGCCCCTCCGAAAGTGCGGCGCTCCCTCAGTACTACCCCTCCGACAGTGCGGCGCTCCCTCAGTACTGCCCCTCCGACAGTGCGGTGCTCCCTCAGTACTGCCCCACCGACAGTGCGGCGCTCGCTCAGTACTGCCGCTCCGACAGTGCAGCACTCCTTCACTACTGCCCCTCCGACAGTGCGGCACTCCCTCAGTACTGCCCCTCCGACAGTGCAACGTTCCCTCAGTACTGCCCCTCCGACAGTGCGGCGCTCCCTCAGTACTGCCCCTCCGACAGTGCAGCACTCCTTCAGTACGGCCCCTCTGCAGTGCGGCACTCCCTCAGTACTGCCCCTCCGACAGTGCAACGTTCCCTCAGTACTGCACCTCCGACAGTGCGGCGCTCCCTCAGTACTGCCCCTCCGACAATGCGACACTCCCTCAGTACTGCCCCTCCGACAGTGCGGTGCTCCCTCAGTACTGCCCCTCCGCCAGTGCGGCACTCCCTCAGTACTGCCCCTCTGACAGTGCGGTCTCCCTTATGTCCTGACCCTCCGACAGTGCGGCGCTCCCTCAGTACTCCCCCTCCGCCAGTGCGGCACTCCCTCAGTACTGCCCCTCCGACAGTGCGGTCTCCCTCAGTCCTGCCCCTCCGACAGTGCAGCACTCCCTCAGTCCTGCCCCTCCGACTGTGCGGTGCTCCCTCAGTACTGCCACTCTGACAGTGCAGCGCTCCCTTAGTACTGCCCCTCCGACAGTGCAGCGCTCCCTCAGTACTGCCTCTCCGATAGTGCGGCACTCCCTCAGTACTGCCCCTCCGACAGTGCAGCACTCTCTCAGTACTGCCCCTCCGTGAGTGCGGCGCTCCCCCAGTACTGACCCTCCGACAGTGCAGCACGCCATCAGTCCTACCCCTCCGACAGTGCGGCGCTCCCTCAGTACTGTCCCTCCGTCAGAGCAGCGCTCCCTCAGTACTGCCCCTCCGACAGTGCGGAGCTCCCTCAGTACTGACCCTCCGACAGTGCGGTGCTCCATCAGTACTGCCCCTCCGACAGTGCGGCGCTCCCTCAGTACTGCCCTTCCGACAGTGCAGCACTCCCTCAGTCCTGCCCTCCGACAGTGCAGCACTCCCTCAGTACTGCCCCTCCGACCGTGCGGCGCTCCCTCAGTACTGCCCCTCCGACAGTGCGGTGCTCCCTCAGTACTGCCCCTCCACCAGTGCGGCACTCCCTCAGTACTGCCCCTCTGACAGTGTAGTATTTCCTCTGTACTTCCACTCTGATAGTACAGCACTCCCTCAGTACTGCCCATCTGACAGTGCAGCGCTCCTTTGGTACTGCCCCGCCGACAGTGCGGCGCTCCCACTGCACTGCCCCTCCGACAGTGCGGCACTGCCTCAGTACTGCCCATTTGACAGTGCTCCCTCAGTACTGCCCCTCAAAGTGCAGCACACCCTCAGTACTGCCCCTCCAACAGTGCAGCGCTCCCTCAGTACTGCCCCTCCGACAGTGCGGCGCTCCCTCAGTACTGCCCCTCCGACAGTGCGGCGCTCCCTCAGTACTGCCCCTCCGACAGTGTGGCGCTCCCTCAGTGCTGCCCCTCCGACATTGTGGCGCTCCCTCAGTACTGCCCGTCCGACAGTGCGGCACTCCCTCAGTACTACCCCTCCGACAGTGCAGCACTCCCTCAGTACTGCCCCTCCGACAGTGCGGCGCTCCCTCAGTACTGCCCCTCCGACAGTGCGGCGCTCCCTCAGTCCTGCCCCTCCGACAGTGCGGCGCTCCCTCAGTACTGCCCCTCTGATAGTGCAGCGCTCCCTCAGTACCGCCCCTCCGGCATTGCGGTGCTCTCTCAGTACTGCCCCTCTGACAGTGCAGCGCTCCCTCAGTACCCGCCCCTCCGACAGCGCGGCGCTCCCTCAGTACTGCCCCTCCGACAGTGCGGCGCTCCCTCTGTACTGCCCCTCCGACAGTGCAACGTTCCCTCAGTACTGCCCCTCCGAAAGTGCGGCGCCCCCTCAGTACTGCCCCTCCGACAGTGCGGCGCTCCCTCAATACTGCCCCTCCGACAGTGCAAAGTTCCCTCAGTACTGCCCCTCCGACAGTGCGGCACTCCCTCAGTACTGCCCTCCGACAGTGCGACGCTCCCTCAGTACTGCCCCTCCGACAGTGCAACGTTCCCTCAGCACTGCCCCTCCGACAGTGTGGCTCTCCCTCAGCACTGCCCCTCCGACAGTGCAGCACTCCCTCAGTACTGCCCCTCCGACAGTGCGGTCTCCCTCAGTCCTGCCCCTCCTACAGTGCGGCGCTCCCTCAGTACTGCCCCTCCGACAGTGCGGCACTCCCTCAGTACGCCCGTCCAACAGTGCAGCACTCCCACTGTACTGCCCCTCCGACAATGTGGCGCTCCCTCAGTCCTGCCCCTCCGACAGTGCGGTGCTCCCTCAGTACTGCCCCTCTGACAGTGCAGCGCTCCCTCAGTACCGCCCCTCCGACAGTGCGGCGCTCCCTCAGTACTGCCCCTCTAACAGTGCAGCGCTCCCTCAGTACCGCCCCTCCGGCAGTGCGGCACTCCCTCAGTACTGCCCCTCCGACAGTGCGGCACTCCCTCAGTACTGCCCCTCTGACAGTGTGGCGCGCCCTCAGTACTGCCCCTCCGACAGTGTGGCGCTCCCTCTGTCCTGCCCCTCCGACAGTGCGGCGCTCCCTCAGTCCTGCCCCTCCGACAGTGCGGAGCTCCCTCAGTACTGACCCTCCGACAGTGCGGCGCTCCCTCAGTACTGTCCCTCCGACAGTGCAGCACTCCCTCAGTACTGCCCCTCCGACAGTGCGGCGCTCCTTTGGTACTGCCCCGCCGACAGTGCGGTGCTCCCACTCTACTGCCCCTCCGACAGTGCGGCGCTCCCTCAGTACTGCCCATTTGACAGTGCAGCGCTCCTTCAGTCCTGCCCCACCGACAGTGCAACGTTCCCTCAGTACTGCCCCTCCGATAGTGCGTCGCTCCCTCAGTACTGCCGCTCCGAAAGTGCGGCGCTCCCTCAGTACTACCCCTCCGACAGTGCGGCGCTCCCTCAGTACTGCCCCTCCGACAGTGCGGCGCTCCCTCAGTACTGCCCCACCGACAGTGCGGCGCTCGCTCAGTACTGCCGCTCCGACAGTGCAGCACTCCTTCACTACTGCCCCTCCGACAGTGCGGCACTCCCTCAGTACTGCCCCTCCGACAGTGCAACGTTCCCTCAGTACTGCCCCTCCGACAGTGCGGCGCTCCCTCAGTACTGCCCCTCCGACAGTGCAGCACTCCTTCAGTACGGCCCCTCTGCAGTGCGGCACTCCCTCAGTACTGCCCCTCCGACAGTGCAACGTTCCCTCAGTACTGCACCTCCGACAGTGCGGCGCTCCCTCAGTACTGCCCCTCCGACAATGCGACGCTCCCTCAGTACTGCCCCTCCGACAGTGCGGTGCTCCCTCAGTACTGCCCCTTGCCAGTGCGGCACTCCCTCAGTACTGCCCCTCTGACAGTGCGGTCTCCCTCAGTCCTGCCCCTCCGACAGTGCAGCACTCCCTCAGTCCTGCCCCTCCGACTGTGCGGTGCTCCCTCAGTACTGCCACTCTGACAGTGCAGCGCTCCCTTAGTACTGCCCCTCCGACAGTGCAGCGCTCCCTCAGTACTGCCTCTCCGATAGTGCGGCACTCCCTCAGTACTGCCCCTCCGACAGTGCAGCACTCTCTCAGTACTGCCCCTCCGTGAGTGCGGCGCTCCCCCAGTACTGACCCTCCGACAGTGCAGCACGCCATCAGTCCTACCCCTCCGACAGTGCGGCGCTCCCTCAGTACTGTCCCTCCGTCAGAGCAGCGCTCCCTCAGTACTGCCCCTCCGACAGTGCGGAGCTCCCTCAGTACTGACCCTCCGACAGTGCGGTGCTCCATCAGTACTGCCCCTCCGACAGTGCGGCGCTCCCTCAGTACTGCCCCTCCGACAGTGCAGCGCTCCCTCAGTACTGCCCTTCTGACAGTGCAGCACTCCCTCAGTCCTGCCCTCCGACAGTGCAGCACTCCCTCAGTACTGCCCCTCCGACCGTGCGGCGCTCCCTCAGTACTGCCCCTCCGACAGTGCGGCGCTCCCTCAGTACTGGCCCTCCGACAATGCGACGCTCCCTCAGTTCTGCCCCTCCGACAGTGCGGTGCTCCCTCAGTACTGCCCCTCCACCAGTGCGGCACTCCCTCAGTACTGCCCCTCTGACAGTGTACTATTTCCTCTGTACTTCCACTCTGATAGTACAGCACTCCCTCAGTACTGCCCATCTGACAGTGCAGCGCTCCTTTGGTACTGCCCCGCCGACAGTGCGGCGCTCCCACTGCACTGCCCCTCCGACAGTGCGGCACTGCCTCAGTACTGCCCATTTGACAGTGCTCCCTCAGTACTGCCCCTCAAAGTGCAGCACACCCTCAGTACTGCCCCTCCAACAGTGCAGCGCTCCCTCAGTACTGCCCCTCCGACAGTGCGGCGCTCCCTCAGTACTGCCCCTCCGACAGTGCGGCGCTCCCTCAGTACTGCCCCTCCGACAGTGTGGCGCTCCCTCAGTGCTGCCCCTCCGACATTGTGGCGCTCCCTCAGTACTGCCCGTCCGACAGTGCGGCACTCCCTCAGTACTACCCCTCCGACAGTGCAGCACTCCCTCAGTACTGCCCCTCCGACAGTGCGGCGCTCCCTCAGTACTGCCCCTCCGACAGTGCGGCGCTCCCTCAGTCCTGCCCCTCCGACAGTGCGGCGCTCCCTCAGTACTGCCCCTCTGATAGTGCAGCGCTCCCTCAGTACCGCCCCTCCGGCATTGCGGTGCTCTCTCAGTACTGCCCCTCTGACAGTGCAGCGCTCCCTCAGTACCGCCCCTCCGACAGCGCGGCGCTCCCTCAGTACTGCCCCTCCGACAGTGCGGCGCTCCCTCTGTACTGCCCCTCCGACAGTGCAACGTTCCCTCAGTACTGCCCCTCCGAAAGTGCGGCGCCCCCCTCAGTACTGCCCCTCCGACAGTGCGGCGCTCCCTCAATACTGCCCCTCCGACAGTGCAAAGTTCCCTCAGTACTGCCCCTCCGACAGTGCGGCACTCCCTCAGTACTGCCCTCCGACAGTGCGACGCTCCCTCAGTACTGCCCCTCCGACAGTGCAACGTTCCCTCAGCACTGCCCCTCCGACAGTGCGGCTCTCCCTCAGCACTGCCCCTCCGACAGTGCAGCACTCCCTCAGTACTGCCCCTCCGACAGTGCGGTCTCCCTCAGTCCTGCCCCTCCTACAGTGCGGCGCTCCCTCAGTACTGCCCCTCCGACAGTGCGGCACTCCCTCAGTACGCCCGTCCAACAGTGCAGCACTCCCACTGTACTGCCCCTCCGACAATGTGGCGCTCCCTCAGTCCTGCCCCTCCGACAGTGCGGTGCTCCCTCAGTACTGCCCCTCTGACAGTGCAGCACTCCCTCAGTACCGCCCCTCCGACAGTGCGGCGCTCCCTCAGTACTGCCCCTCTAACAGTGCAGCGCTCCCTCAGTACCGCCCCTCCGGCAGTGCGGCACTCCCTCAGTACTGCCCCTCCGACAGTGCGGCACTCCCTCAGTACTGCCCCTCTGACAGTGTGGCGCGCCCTCAGTACTGCCCCTCCGACAGTGTGGCGCTCCCTCTGTCCTGCCCCTCCGACAGTGCGGCGCTCCCTCAGTCCTGCCCCTCCGACAGTGCGGAGCTCCCTCAGTACTGACCCTCCGACAGTGCGGCGCTCCCTCAGTACTGTCCCTCCGACAGTGCAGCACTCCCTCAGTACTGCCCCTCCGACAGTGCGGCGCTCCTTTGGTACTGCCCCGCCGACAGTGCGGTGCTCCCACTCTACTGCCCCTCCGACAGTGCGGCGCTCCCTCAGTACTGCCCATTTGACAGTGCAACTTTCCCTCAGTCCTTCCCCTCTGACAGTGCGGCGCTCCCTCAGTCCTGCCCCTCCGACAGTGCAGCACTCCCTCAGTATTGCTCTTCCGACAGTGCAGCACTCCCTCAGTACTGCCCCTCCGACAGTCCGGCGCTCCCTCTGTACTGCCCCTCCAACAGTTCTGCGCTCCCTCAGTACTGCCCCTCCGACAGTGCGGCGTTCCCTCAGTACTGCCCCTCCGACATTGCGGCACTCCATCAGGACTGCCCCTCCAACAGTGCGGCGCTCCCTCAGTACTGCCCCTCCGTCAGTGCGGCGCTCCCTCAGTCCTGCCCCTCCGACAGTGCAGCACTCCCTCAGTCCTGCCACTCCGACTGTGCGGTGCTCCCTCAGTACTGCCACTCTGACAGTGCAGCGCTCCCTTAGTACTGCCCCTCCGACAGTGCAGCGCTCCCTCAGTACTGCCTCTCCGATAGTGCGGCACTCCCTCAGTACTGCCCCTCCGACAGTGCAGCACTCTCTCAGTACTGCCCCTCCGTGAGTGCGGCGCTCCCCCAGTACTGACCCTCCGACAGTGCAGCACGCCATCAGTCCTACCCCTCCGACAGTGCGGCGCTCCCTCAGTACTGTCCCTCCGTCAGAGCAGCGCTCCCTCAGTACTGCCCCTCCGACAGTGCGGAGCTCCCTCAGTCCTGACCCTCCGACAGTGCGGTGCTCCATCAGTACTGCCCCTCCGACAGTGCGGCGCTCACTCAGTACTGCCCCTCCGACAGTGCAGCGCTCCCTCAGTACTGCCCTTCCGACAGTGCAGCACTCCCTCAGTCCTGCCCTCCGACAGTGCAGCACTCCCTCAGTACTGCCCCTCCGACCGTGCGGCGCTCCCTCAGTACTGCCCCTCCGACAGTGCGGCGCTCCCTCAGTACTGGCCCTCCGACAGTGCGGCACTCCCTCAGTACTGCCCCTCCGACAGTGCGGTGCTCCCTCGGTACTGCCCCTGCGACAGTGCGGCGCTCCCTCAGTACTGCCCCTCCGACAGTGCGGCGCTCCCTCAGTACTGCCCCTCCGACAATGCGACGCTCTTTCAGTACTGCCCCTCCGACAGTGCGGTGCTCCCTCAGTACTGCCCCTCTACCAGTGTGGCACTCCCTCAGTACTGCCCCTCTGACAGTGTAGTATTTCCTCTGTACTTCCACTCTGATAGTACAGCACTCCCTCAGTACTGCCCATCTGACAGTGCAGCGCTCCTTTGGTACTGCCCCGCCGACAGTGCGGCGCTCCCACTGCACTGCCCCTCCGACAGTGTGGCACTGCCTCAGTACTGCCCATTTGACAGTGCTCCCTCAGTACTGCCCCTCAAAGTGCAGCACACCCTCAGTACTGCCCCTCCAACAGTGCAGCGCTCCCTCAGTACTGCCCCTCCGACAGTGCGGCGCTCCCTCAGTACTGCCCCTCCGACAGTGCGGCGCTCCCTCAGTACTGCCGCTCCGACAGTGTGGCGCTCCCTCAGTGCTGCCCCTCCGACATTGTGGCGCTCCCTCAGTACTGCCCGTCCGACAGTGCGGCACTCCCTCAGTACTACCCCTCCGACAGTGCAGCACTCCCTCAGTACTGCCCCTCCGACAGTGCGGCGCTCCCTCAGTACTGCCCCTCCGACAGTGCGGCGCTCCCTCAGTCCTGCCCCTCCGACAGTGCGGCGCTCCCTCAGTACTGCCCCTCTGATAGTGCAGCGCTCCCTCAGTACCGCCCCTCCGGCATTGCGGTGCTCTCTCAGTACTGCCCCTCTGACAGTGCAGCGCTCCCTCAGTACCGCCCCTCCGACAGCGCGGCGCTCCCTCAGTACTGCCCCTCCGACAGTGCGGCGCTCCCTCTGTACTGCCCCTCCGACAGTGCAACGTTCCCTCAGTACTGCCCCTCCGAAAGTGCGGCGCCCCCCTCAGTACTGCCCCTCCGACAGTGCGGCGCTCCCTCAATACTGCCCCTCCGACAGTGCAAAGTTCCCTCAGTACTGCCCCTCCGACAGTGCGGCACTCCCTCAGTACTGCCCTCCGACAGTGCGACGCTCCCTCAGTACTGCCCCTCCGACAGTGCAACGTTCCCTCAGCACTGCCCCTCCGACAGTGCGGCTCTCCCTCAGCACTGCCCCTCCGACAGTGCAGCACTCCCTCAGTACTGCCCCTCCGACAGTGCGGTCTCCCTCAGTCCTGCCCCTCCTACAGTGCGGCGCTCCCTCAGTACTGCCCCTCCGACAGTGCGGCACTCCCTCAGTACGCCCGTCCAACAGTGCAGCACTCCCACTGTACTGCCCCTCCGACAATGTGGCGCTCCCTCAGTCCTGCCCCTCCGACAGTGCGGTGCTCCCTCAGTACTGCCCCTCTGACAGTGCAGCGCTCCCTCAGTACCGCCCCTCCGACAGTGCGGCGCTCCCTCAGTACTGCCCCTCTAACAGTGCAGCGCTCCCTCAGTACCGCCCCTCCGGCAGTGCGGCACTCCCTCAGTACTGCCCCTCCGACAGTGCGGCACTCCCTCAGTACTGCCCCTCTGACAGTGTGGCGCGCCCTCAGTACTGCCCCTCCGACAGTGTGGCGCTCCCTCTGTCCTGCCCCTCCGACAGTGCGGCGCTCCCTCAGTCCTGCCCCTCCGACAGTGCGGAGCTCCCTCAGTACTGACCCTCCGACAGTGCGGCGCTCCCTCAGTACTGTCCCTCCGACAGTGCAGCACTCCCTCAGTACTGCCCCTCCGACAGTGCGGCGCTCCTTTGGTACTGCCCCGCCGACAGTGCGGTGCTCCCACTCTACTGCCCCTCCGACAGTGCGGCGCTCCCTCAGTACTGCCCATTTGACAGTGCAGCTTTCCCTCAGTCCTTCCCCTCTGACAGTGCGGCGCTCCCTCAGTCCTGCCCCTCCGACAGTGCAGCACTCCCTCAGTATTGCTCTTCCGACAGTGCAGCACTCCCTCAGTACTGCCCCTCCGACAGTGCGGCGCTCCCTCTGTACTGCCCCTCCAACAGTTCTGCGCTCCCTCAGTACTGCCCCTCCGACAGTGCGGCGTTCCCTCAGTACTGCCCCTCCGACATTGCGGCACTCCATCAGGACTGCCCCTCCAACAGTGCGGCGCTCCCTCAGTACTGCCCCTCCGTCAGTGCGGCGCTCCCTCAGTCCTGCCCCTCCGACAGTGCAGCACTCCCTCAGTCCTGCCACTCCGACTGTGCGGTGCTCCCTCAGTACTGCCACTCTGACAGTGCAGCGCTCCCTTAGTACTGCCCCTCCGACAGTGCAGCGCTCCCTCAGTACTGCCTCTCCGATAGTGCGGCACTCCCTCAGTACTGCCCCTCCGACAGTGCAGCACTCTCTCAGTACTGCCCCTCCGTGAGTGCGGCGCTCCCCCAGTACTGACCCTCCGACAGTGCAGCACGCCATCAGTCCTACCCCTCCGACAGTGCGGCGCTCCCTCAGTACTGTCCCTCCGTCAGAGCAGCGCTCCCTCAGTACTGCCCCTCCGACAGTGCGGAGCTCCCTCAGTCCTGACCCTCCGACAGTGCGGTGCTCCATCAGTACTGCCCCTCCGACAGTGCGGCGCTCACTCAGTACTGCCCCTCCGACAGTGCAGCGCTCCCTCAGTACTGCCCTTCCGACAGTGCAGCACTCCCTCAGTCCTGCCCTCCGACAGTGCAGCACTCCCTCAGTACTGCCCCTCCGACCGTGCGGCGCTCCCTCAGTACTGCCCCTCCGACAGTGCGGCGCTCCCTCAGTACTGGCCCTCCGACAGTGCGGCACTCCCTCAGTACTGCCCCTCCGACAGTGCGGTGCTCCCTCGGTACTGCCGCTGCGACAGTGCGGCGCTCCCTCAGTACTGCCCCTCCGACAGTGCGGCGCTCCCTCAGTACTGCCCCTCCGACAATGCGACGCTCTTTCAGTACTGCCCCTCCGACAGTGCGGTGCTCCCTCAGTACTGCCCCTCCACCAGTGTGGCACTCCCTCAGTACTGCCCCTCTGACAGTGTAGTATTTCCTCTGTACTTCCACTCTGATAGTACAGCACTCCCTCAGTACTGCCCATCTGACAGTGCAGCGCTCCTTTGGTACTGCCCCGCCGACAGTGCGGCGCTCCCACTGCACTGCCCCTCCGACAGTGTGGCACTGCCTCAGTACTGCCCATTTGACAGTGCTCCCTCAGTACTGCCCCTCAAAGTGCAGCACACCCTCAGTACTGCCCCTCCAACAGTGCAGCGCTCCCTCAGTACTGCCCCTCCGACAGTGCGGCGCTCCCTCAGTACTGCCCCTCCGACAGTGCGGCGCTCCCTCAGTACTGCCGCTCCGACAGTGTGGCGCTCCCTCAGTGCTGCCCCTCCGACATTGTGGCGCTCCCTCAGTACTGCCCGTCCGACAGTGCGGCACTCCCTCAGTACTACCCCTCCGACAGTGCAGCACTCCCTCAGTACTGCCCCTCCGACAGTGCGGCGCTCCCTCAGTACTGCCCCTCCGACAGTGCGGCGCTCCCTCAGTCCTGCCCCTCCGACAGTGCGGCGCTCCCTCAGTACTGCCCCTCTGATAGTGCAGCGCTCCCTCAGTACCGCCCCTCCGGCATTGCGGTGCTCACTCAGTACTGCCCCTCTGACAGAGCAGCGCTCCCTCAGTACCCCGCCCCTCCGACAGCGCGGCGCTCCCTCAGTACTGCCCCTCCGACAGTGCGGCGCTCCCTCTGTACTGCCCCTCCGACAGTGCAACGTTCCCTCAGTACTGCCCCTCCGAAAGTGCGGCGCCCCCTCAGTACTGCCCCTCCGACAGTGCGGCGCTCCCTCAATACTGCCCCTCCGACAGTGCAAAGTTCCCTCAGTACTGCCCCTCCGACAGTGCAGCACTCCCTCAGTACTGCCCTCCGACAGTGCGACGCTCCCTCAGTACTGCCCCTCCGACAGTGCAACGTTCCCTCAGCACTGCCCCTCCGACAGTGCGGCTCTCCCTCAGCACTGCCCCTCCGACAGTGCAGCACTCCCTCAGTACTGCCCCTCCGACAGTGCGGTCTCCCTCAGTCCTGCCCCTCCTACAGTGCGGCGCTCCCTCAGTACTGCCCCTCCGACAGTGCGGCACTCCCTCAGTACGCCCGTCCAACAGTGCAGCACTCCCACTGTACTGCCCCTCCGACAATGTGGCGCTCCCTCAGTCCTGCCCCTCCGACAGTGCGGTGCTCCCTCAGTACTGCCCCTCTGACAGTGCAGCGCTCCCTCAGTACCGCCCCTCCGACAGTGCGGCGCTCCCTCAGTACTGCCCCTCTAACAGTGCAGCGCTCCCTCAGTACCGCCCCTCCGGCAGTGCGGCACTCCCTCAGTACTGCCCCTCCGACAGTGCGGCACTCCCTCAGTACTGCCCCTCCGACAGTGTGGCGCGCCCTCAGTACTGCCCCTCCGACAGTGTGGCGCTCCCTCTGTCCTGCCCCTCCGACAGTGCGGCGCTCCCTCAGTCCTGCCCCTCCGACAGTGCGGAGCTCCCTCAGAACTGACCCTCCGACAGTGCGGCGCTCCCTCAGTACTGTCCCTCCGACAGTGCAGCACTCCCTCAGTACTGCCCCTCCGACAGTGCGGCGCTCCTTTGGTACTGCCCCGCCGACAGTGCGGTGCTCCCACTGTACTGCCCCTCCGACAGTGCGGCGCTCCCTCAGTACTGCCCATTTGACAGTGCAGCTTTCCCTCAGTCCTTCCCCTCTGACAGTGCGGCGCTCCCTCAGTCCTGCCCCTCCGACAGTGCAGCACTCCCTCAGTATTGCTCTTCCGACAGTGCAGCACTCCCTCAGTACTGCCCCTCCGACAGTGCGGCGCTCCCTCTGTACTGCCCCTCCAACAGTTCTGCGCTCCCTCAGTACTGCCCCTCCGACAGTGCGGCGTTCCCTCAGTACTGCCCCTCCGACATTGCGGCACTCCATCAGGACTGCCCCTCCAACAGTGCGGCGCTCCCTCAGTACTGCATCTCCGTCAGTGCGGCGCTCCCTCAGTACTGCCCCTCCAACAGTGCGGCGCTCCCTCAGTACTGCCCCTCCGACAGTGCAGCACTCCCTCAGTACTGCCCCTCCGACAGTGCGTCGCTCCCTCAGTACTGACCCTCCGACAGTGCAGCACTCCCTCAGTACTGCCCCTCCGACAGTGCAGCGCTCCCTCAGTACTGCCCCTCCAACAGCGCAACGTTCCCTCAGTACTGCCCCTGCGACAGTGCGCTGCTCCCTCAGTACTGCCCCTCAAAGTGCAGCACTCCTTCAGTACTGCCCCTCCGACAGTCCGGCACTCCCTCAGTACTGCCCCTCCAACAGTGCGGCGCTCCCTCAGTGCTGCCCCTCCGACAGTGTGGCGCGCCCTCAGTACTGCCCCTCCGACAGTGTGGCGCTCCCTCAGTCCTGCCCCTCCGACAGTGCGGCGCTCCCTCAGTCCTGCCCCTCCGACAGTGCGGAGCTCCCTCAGTACTGACCCTCCGACAGTGCGGCGCTCCCTCAGTACTGTCCCTCCGACAGTGCGGCGCTCCTTTGGTACTGCCCCGCCGACAGTGCGGTGCTCCCACTGTACTGCCCCTCCGACAGTGCAGCGCTCCCTCAGAACTGCCCATTTGACAGTGCAGCTTTCCCTCAGTCCTTCCCCTCTGACAGTGCGGCGCTCCCTCAGTCCTGCCCCTCCGACAGTGCAGCACTCCCTCAGTATTGCTCTTTCGACAGTGCAGCACTCCCTCAGTACTGCCCCTCCGACAGTGTGGCGCTCCCTCTGTACTGCCCCTCCAACAGTTCTGCGCTCCCTCAGTACTGCCCCTCCGACAGTGCGGCGTTCCCTCAGTACTGCCCCTCCGACATTGCGGCACTCCATCAGGACTGCCCCTCCGACAGTGCGGCGCTCCCTCAGTACTGCCCCTCCGTCAGTGCGGCGCTCCCTCAGTACTGCCCCTCCAACAGCGCGGCGCTCCCTCAGTACTGCCCCTCCGACAGTGCAGCACTCCCTCAGTACTGCCCCTCCGACAGTGCGTCGCTCCCTCAGTACTGACCCTCCGACAGTGCAGCACTCCCTCAGTACTGCCCCTCCGACAGTGCAGCGCTCCCTCAGTACTGCCCCTCCAACAGCGCAACGTTCCCTCAGTACTGCCCCTGCGACAGTGCGCTGCTCCCTCAGTACTGCCCCTCAAAGTGCAGCACTCCTTCAGTACTGCCCCTCCGACAGTGCGGCACTCCCTCAGTACTGCCCCTCCAACAGTGCGGCGCTCCCTCAGTGCTGCCCCTCGGACAGTGTGGCGCTCCCTCAGTACTGCCTCTCCGACAGTGCGGCGCTCCATCAGTCCTGCCCCTCCGACAGTGCGGCGCTCCCTCAGTACAGCCCCTCTGATAGTGCAGCGCTCCCTCAGTACCGCCCCTTCGACAGTGCGGTGCTCCCTCAGTACTGCCCCTCTGACAGTGCAGCGCTCCCTCAGTACCGCCCCTCCGACAGTGCGGTGCTCCCTCAGTACTGCCCCTCTGACAGTGCAGCGCTCCCTCAGTACCGCCCCTCCGACAGTGTGGCGCTCCGTCAGTACTGCCCCTCCGACAGTGCGGCGCTCCCTCTGTACTGCCCCTCCGACAGTGCAACGTTCCCTCAGTACTGCCCCTCCGACAGTGCGGCGCTCCCTCAGTACTGCCCCTGCGACAGTGCAGCGCTCCCTCAGTACTGCCCCTCCGACAGTGCAATGTTCCCTCAGTACTGCCCCTCCGACAGTGCGGCACTCCCTCAGTACTGCCCACCGACAGTGCGGCGCTCCCTCAGTACTGCCCCTCCGACAGTGCAACGTTCCCTCAGCACTGCCCCTCCGAAAGTGCGGCGCTCCCTCAGCACTGCCCCTCCGACAGTGCAGCACTTCCTCAGTACTGCCCCTCCGACAGTGCGGTCTCCCTCAGTCCTGCCCCTCCGACAGTGCGGCGCTCCCTCAGTCCTGCCCCTCCGCCAGTGCGGCGCTCCCTCAGTACTGCCCCTCTGACAGTGCAGCGCTCCCTCAGTACCGCCCCTCCGACAGTGCGGCGCTCCCTCAGTACAGCCCCTCTGACAGGGCGGCGCTCCCTCATTACTGCCCCTCCGACAGTGCAGCATTCCCTCAGTACCGCCCCTCCGACAGTGCGGCGCTCCCTCAGTACTGCCCCTCCGACAGTGCGGCAGTCCCTCATTACAGCCCCTCCGACAGTGTAGCGCTCCCTCAGTACTCCCCCTCCGACAGTGTGGCGCTCCCTCAGTCCTGCCCCTCCGACAGTGTGGCACTCCCTCAGTCCTGCCCCTCCGACAGTGTGGCGCTCCCTCAGTCCTGCCCCTCCGAAAGTTTGGCGCTCCCTCAGTCCTGCCCCTCCGACAGTGCGGCGCTCCCTCAGTCCGGCCCCTCCGACAGTGAGGCACTCCCTCAGTCCTGCCCCTCCGACAGTGTGGCGCTCCCTCAGTCCTGCCCCTCCGACAGTTTGGTGCTCCCTCAGTCCTGCCCCTCCGACAGTTTGGTGCTCCCTCAGTCCTGCCCCTCCGACAGTGCGGCGCTCCCTCAGTCCTGCCCATCCGACAGTGCGGCGCTCCCTCAGTCCTGCCCCTCCGACAGTGCGGCGCTCCCTCAGTCCTGCCCCTCCGACAGTGCGGCGTTCCCTCAGTACTGCCCCTCCGACATTGCGGCACTCCATCAGGACTGCCCCTCCGACAGTGCGGCGCTCCCTCAGTACTGCCCCTCCGTCAGTGCGGCGCTCCCTCAGTACTGCCCCTCCAACAGTGCGGCGCTCCCTCAGTACTGCCCCTCCGACAGTGCAGCACTCCCTCAGTACTGCCCCTCCGACAGTGCGTCGCTCCCTCAGTACTGACCCTCCGACAGTGCAGCACTCCCTCAGTACTGCCCCTCCGACAGTGCAGCGCTCCCTCAGTACTGCCCATCCAACAGCGCAACGTTCCCTCAGTACTGCCCCTGCGACAGTGCGCTGCTCCCTCAGTACTGCCCCTCAAAGTGCAGCACTCCTTCAGTACTGCCCCTCCGACAGTGCGGCACTCCCTCAGTACGCCCCTCCGACAGTGCGGCGCTCCCTCAGTACGGCCCCTCCGACAGTGTGGCGCTCCCTCAGTACTGCCCCTCCGATAGTGCGGCGCTCCCTCAGTACAGACCCTCCGACAGTGCTGCGCTCCCTCAGTACTGCCCCTCCGACAGTGCTGCGCTCCCTCAGTACTGCCCCTCCGACAGTGCGGCGCTTCCTCAGTACTGCCCCTCCGACTGTGCAGCACTCCCTCAGTACTGCCCCTCCGACAGTGCGGACTACCTCAGTCCTGCCCCTCCGACGTTGCGGCGCTCCCTCAGTACTGCCCCTCCGACAGTGCGGCGCTCCATCAGTACTGCCCCTCCGACAGTGCGGAGCTCCCTCAATCCTGCCCCTCCGACAGTGCAGCGCTCCATCAGTACTGCCCCTCCGACAGTGCGGAGCTCCCTCAGTCCTGCCCCTCCGACAGTGCGGCGCTCCCTCAGTACTGCCCCTTCGACAGTGCGGCGCTCCCTCAGTACTGCCCCTCCATCAGCGCAACGTTCCCTCAGTACTGCCCCTCCGACAGTGCGGCGCTCCCTCAGTACTGCCCCTCCGACTGTGCGGTGCTCCCTCAGTACTGCCCGCCGACAGTGCGGTGCTCCCTCAGTACTGCCCCTCCGACAGTGTAGTACTTCCTCTGTACTGCCACTCCGACAGTACAGCACTCCCTCAGTACTGCCCCTCCGACATTGCGTCGCTCCCTCAGTACTGCCGCTCCGACAGTGCGGCACTCCTTCAGTACTGCCCCTCCGACAGCGCGGCGCGCCCACAGTACTGCCCCTCCGACAATGCGGCGCTCCCTCAGCACTGCCCAACTGACAGTGCAGCGTTCCCTGATTCCTTCCCCTCTGACAGTGCGGCGCTCACTCAGTTCGGCCCCTCCGACAGTGCAGCACTCCCTCAGTATTGCTCCTCCGACAGTGCAGCACTTCCTCAGTACTGCCCCTCCGACAGTGTGGCGCTCCCTCTGTACTGCCCGTCCAACAGTTCAGCGCTCCCTCAGTACTGCCACTCCTACAGTGCGGCGCTCCCTCAGTACTGCTCCTCCGACAATGCGGCGCTCCCTCAGTAATGCCCCTCCGACAGTGCGGCACTCCCTCAGGACTGCCCCTCCGACAGTGTAGCACTCCCTCAGTACTGCCCCTCCGACAGGGCGGCGCTCCCTCAGTACTGAACCTCCGACAGTGCAGCACTCCCTCAGTACTGCCCCTCCGACAGTGCAGCGCTCCCTCAGTACTGCCCCTCCAACAGCGCAACGTTCCCTCAGTACTGCCCCTCCGATAGTGCGGCGCTCCCTCAGTACTGACCCTCCGAAAGTGCAGCACTCCTTCAGCACTGCCCCTCCGACAGTGCGGCACTCCCTCAGTACTGCCCCTCCGACAGTGCAACGTTCCCTCAGTACTGCCACTCCAACAGTGCAGCGCTCCCTCAGTACTGCCCCTCCGACAGTGCGGCGCATCCTCAGTACTGCCCCTCCGACAGTGCTGCGCTCCCTCAGTACTGCCCCTCCGACAGTGCGGCGCTCCCTCAGTACTGCCCCTCCGACATTGCGGCACTCCCTCAGTCCTGCCCCTCCGACAGTGCTGCACTCCCTCAGTACTGCTCCTCCGACAGTGCGGCGCTCCCTCAGTACTGCCCCTCCGACAGCGCAACGTTCCCTCAGTACTGCCCCTCCGACAGTGCGGCGCTGCCTCAGTACTGCCGCTCCGACAATGCGGCACTCCCTCAGTACTGCCCATCTGACAAAGCAGCGCTCCTTCAGTACTGCCCCTCCAACAGTGCGGCGCGCCCACAGTACTGCCCCTCCGACAATGCGGCGCTCCCTCAGCACTGCCCAACTGACAGTGCAGCATTCCCTCAGTCCTTCCCCTCTGACAGTGCGGCGCTCCCTCAGTTCTGCCCCTCTGACAGTGCAGCGCTCCCTCAGTACCGCCCCTCCGACAGTGTGGCGCTCCCTCAGTACTGCCCTCCGACAGTGCGGTCTCCCTCAGTCCTGCCCCGCCTGCAGTGCGGCGCTCCCTCAGTACTGCCTCTCCGACAGTGCGGCACTCCCTCTTTACTGCCCCTCCGACAGTGCGGCGCTCCCTCAGTACTGCCCCTCTGACAGTGCAGCGCTCCCTCAGTACCGCCCCTCCAACAGTGCGGCACTCCCTCAGTACTGCCCCTCCGACAGTGCGGCACTCCCTCAGTACTGCCCCTCCGACAGTGTGGCGCGCCCTCAGTACTGCTCCTCCGACAGTGTGGCGCTCCCTCAGTCCTGCCCCTCCGACAGTGCAGCGCTCCCTCAGTCCTGCCCCTCCGACAGTTCGGAACTCCCTCAGTACTGTCCCTCCGACAGTGCAGCACTCCCTCCGTACTGCCCCTCCGACAGTGTGGCGCTCCCACAGTACTGCCCTCCGACAGGACAGCACTCCCTCAGTACTGCCCATTTAACAGTGCAGCGCTCCTTTGTTACTGTCCCGCCGACAGTGCGGCGCTCCCTCTGTACTGCCCCTCCGACAGTGCGGCGCTCCCTCAGTACTGCCCATTTGACAGTGCAGCTTCCCCTCAGTCCCTCCCCTCCGACAGTGCAGCACTCCCTCAGTATTGCTCCTCCGACAGTGCAGCACTCCCTCAGTACTGCCCCTCCGACAGTGCGGCGCTCCCTCTGTACTGCCCCTCCAACAGTTCAGCGCTCCCTCAGTACTGCCCCTCCGACAGTGCGGCGTTCCCTCAGTACTGCCCCTCCGATATTGCGGCACTCCATCAGTACTGCCCCTCCGACAGTGCAGCGCTCCGTCAGTACTGCCCCTCCGACTGTGCGGCGCTCCCTCAGTACTGACCCTCCGACAGTGCGGCACTCCCTCAGTACTGCCCCTCCAACAGTGCGGCGCTCCCTCAGTACGGCCAGTCCGACAGTGTGGCGCTCCCTCAGTACTGCCCCTCCGACAGTGCGGCGCTCCCTCAGTACAGCCCCTCCGACAGTGCTGTGCTCCCTCAGTACTGCCCCTCCGACAGTGCTGCGCTCCCTCAGTACTGCCCCTCCGACAGTGCGGCGCTCCCTCAGTACTGCCCCTCCGACTGTGCAGCACTCCCTCAGTACTGCCCCTCCGACAGTGCGGACCACCTCAGTCCTGCCCCTCCGACATTGCGGCGCTCCCTCACTACTGCCCCTCCGACAGTGCGGCGCTCCCTCAGTACTGCCCCTCCGACAGTGCGGAGCTCCCTCAGTCCTGCCCCTCCGACAGTGCAGCGCTCCCTCAGTACTGACCCTCCGACAGTGCGGCGCTCCCTCAGTACTGCCCCTTCGACAGTGCGGCGCTCCCTCAGTACTGCCCCTCCATCAGCGCAACGTTCCCTCAGTACTGCCCCTCCGACAGTGCGGCGCTCCCTCAGTACTGCCCCTCCGACAGTGCGGCGCTCCCTCAGTACTGCCCGCCGACAGTGTAGTACTTCCTCTGTACTGCCACTCCGACAGTACAGCACTCCCTCAGTACTGCCCCTCCGACATTGCGTCGCTCCCTCAGTACTGCCGCTCTGACAGTGCGGCACTCCTTCAGTACTGCCCCTCCGACAGTGCGGCGTGCCCACAGTACTGCCCCTCCGACAATGCGGCGCTCCCTCAGCAATGCCCAACTGACAGTGCAGCGTTCCCTCAGTCCTTCCCCTCTGACACTGCGGCGCTCCCTCAGTCCTGCCACTCTGACAGTGCAGCACTCCATCAGTATTGCTCCTCCGACAGTGCAGCGCTCCCTCAGTACTGCCCCTCCGACAATGCGGCGCTCCCTCAGTACTGCCTATTTGACAGTGCAGCGTTCCCTGATTCCTTCCCCTCTGACAGTGCGGCGCTCACTCAGTCCGGCCCCTCCGACAGTGCAGCACTCCCTCAGTATTGCTCCTCCGACAGTGCAGCACTCCCTCAGTACTGCCCCTCCGACAATGCGGCGCTCCCTCAGTGCTGCTCCTCCGACAGTGCGGCGCTCCCTCAGTACTGCCCCTCCGACAGTGTAGCACTCCCTCAGTACTGCCCCTCCGACAGTGCGGCGCTCCCTCAGTACTGAACCTCCGACAGTGCAGCACTCCCTCAGTACTGCTCCTCCGACAGTGCAGCGCTCCCTCAGTACTGCCCCTCCAACAGCGCAACGTTCCCTCAGTACTGCCCCTCCGATAGTGCGGCGCTCCCTCAGTACTGACCCTCCGAAAGTGCAGCACTCCTTCAGCACTGCCCCTCCGACAGTGCGGCACTCCCTCAGTACTGCCCCTCCGACAGTGCAACGTTCCCTCAGTAATGCCACTCCAACAGTGCAGCGCTCCCTCAGTACTGCCCCTCCGACAGTGCGGCGCATCCTCAGTACTGCCCCTCCGACAGTGCTGCGCTCCCTCAGGACAGCCCCTCCGACAGTGCGGCGCTCCCTCAGTACTGCCCCTCCGACATTGCGGCACTCCCTCAGTCCTGCCCCTCCGACAGTGCTGCACTCCCTCAGTACTGCTCCTCCGACAGTGCAGCGCTCCATCAGTACTGCCCCTCCGACAGCGCAACGTTCCCTCAGTACTGCCCCTCCGACAGTGCGGCGCTCCCTCAGTACTGCCGCTCCGACAGTGCGGCACTCCCTCAGTACTGCCCATCTGACAAAGCAGCGCTCCTTCAGTACTGCACCTCCGACAGTGCGGCGCGCCCACAGTACTGCCCCTCCGACAATGCGGCGCTCCCTCAGCACTGCCCAACTGACAGTGCAGCGTTCCCTCAGTCCTTCCCCTCCGACAGTGTGGCGCTCCCTCAGTACTGCCCTCCGACAGTGCGGCGCTCCCTCAGCACTGCCCCTCCGACAGTTCGGCGCTCCCTCAGCACTGACCCTCCGACAGTGCAGCACTCCCTCAGTACTGCCCCTCCGACAGTGCGGTCTCCCTCAGTCCTGCCCCTCCTACAGTGCGGCGCTCCCTCAGTACTGCCCCTCCGACAGTGCGGCACTCCCTCTGTACTGCCCCTCCGACAGTGCAGCGCAACCCTCATCCTGCCCCTCCGACAGTGCGGAGCTCCCTCAGTACTGCCCCTCTGACAGTGCAGCGCTCCCTCAGTACCGCCCCTCCGACAGTGCGGCGCTCCCTCAGTACTGCCCCTCTGACAGTGCAGCGCTCCCTCAGTACCGCCCCTCCAACAGTGCGGCACTCCCTCAGTACTGCCTCTCCGACAGTGCGGCACTCCCTCAGTACTGCCCCTCCGACAGTGTGGCGCGCCCTCAGTACTGCCCCTCCGACAGTGTGGCGCTCCCTCAGTCCTGCCCCTCCGACAGTGCGGAACTCCCTCAGTACTGACCCTCCGACAGTGCGGCGCTCCCTCAGTACTTTCCCTCCGACAGTGCAGCACTCCCTCCGTACTGCCCCTCCGACAGTGTGGCGCTCCCACAGTACTGCCCCTCCGACAGTACAGCACTCCCTCAGTACTGCCCATTTAACAGTGCAGCGCTCCTTTGTTACTGCCCCGCCGACAGTGCGGCGCTCCCACTGTACTGCCCCTCCGACAGTGCGGCGCTCCCTCAGTACTGCCCATTTGACAGTGCAGCTTCCCCTCAGTCCTTCCCCTCTGACAGTGCGGCGCTCCCTCAGTCCTGCCCCTCCGACAGTGCGGCGCTCCCTCTGTACTGCCCCTCCAACAGTTCAGCGCTCCCTCAGTACTGCCCCTCCGACAGTGCGGCGTTCCCTCAGTACTGCCCCTCCGACATTGCGGCACTACATCAGTACTGCCCCTCCGACAGTGCAGCGCTCCGTCAGTACTGCCCCTCCGACAGTGCGGCGCTCCCTCAGTACAGCCCCTCCGACAGTGCGGCACTCCCTCAGTACTGCCCCTCCGACAGTGCAGCACTACCTCAGTACTGCCCCTCCGACAGTGCGATGCTCCCTCAGTACTGCCCCTCAAAGTGCAGCACTCCCTCAGTACTGCCCCTCCGACAGTGCGGTCTCCCTCAGTCCTGCCCCTCCGACAGTGCGGCACTCCCTCAGTATTGCCCCTCCGACAGTGCGGCACTCCCTCATTACTGCCCCTCCGACAGTGTGGCGCTCCCTCAGTACTGCCCCTCCGACAGTGTGGCGCTCCCTCAGTCCTGCCCCTCCGTCAGTGTGGCGCTCCCTCAGTCCTGCCCCTCCGACAGTGTGGCACTCCCTCAGCCTGCCCTTCCGACAGTTTGGCGCTCCCTCAGTCCTGCCCCTCCGACAGTGCGGCGCTCCCTCAGTCCTGCCCCTCTGACAGTGCGGCGCTCCCTCAGTCCTGCCCCTCCAACAGTGCGGCGCTCCCTCAGTACTGACCCTCCGACAGTGCGGCACTCCCTCAGTACTGCCCGCCGACAGTGCGGCACCCCCTCAGTACTGCCCCTCCGACAGAGCGGCGCTCCCTCAGTACTGACCCTCCGACAGTGCGGCACTCCCTCAGTACTGACCCTCCGACAGTGCGGCGCTCCCTCAGTCCTGCCCCTCCGACAGTGCGGCGCTCCCTCAGTACTGACCCTCCGACAGTGCGACGCTCCCTCGGTACTGACCCTCCGACAGTGCGGCGCTCCCCCAGTTCAGCCCCTCCGACAGTGCAGCACTCCCTCAGTCCTGCTCCTCCGACAGTGCAGCGCTCCCTCAGTACTGCCCCTCTGACAGAGCAGTGCTCCCTCAGTACTGCCCCTCCGACAGTGCAGAGCTCCCTCAGTCCTGCCCATCTGACAAAGCAGCGCTCCTTCAGTACTGTCCCTCCGATAGTGCGACGCGCCCACATTACTGCCCCTCCGACAATGCGGCGCTCCCTCAGTACTGCCCAACTGACAGTGCAGCTTTCCCTCAGTCCTTCCCCTCTGACAGTGCGGCGCTCCCTCAGTCCTGCCACTCCGACAGTGCAGCACTCCATCAGTATTGCTCCTCCGACAGTGCAGCGCTCCCTCAGTACTGCCCCTCCGACAGTGCGGCGCTCCCTCAGTTCTGCCCCTCCAACAGTGCGGCGCTCCCTCAGTACTGCCCCTCTGACAGTGCAGCGCTCCCTCTGTACAGCCCCTCCGACAGTGCAGCACTCCCTCAGTCCTGCCCCTCCGACAGTGCAGCGCTCCCTCAGTACTGCCCCTCCGACAGAGCAGCGCTCCCTCAGTACTGCCCCTCCGACAGTGCAGCACTCCCTCAGTACTGCCCCTCCGACATTGTAGCACTCCCTCAGTACTGCATCTCCGACAGTGCGGCGCTCCCTCAGTACTGCCCCTCCGACAGTGCGGCGCTCCCTCAGTACTGCCCCTCCGACAGTGCGGCGCTCCCTCAGCACTGCCCCTCCGACAGTGCGGTGCTCCCTCAGTACTGCCCCTCCAACAGTGTAGTACTTCCTCTGTACTGCCACTCCGACAGTAGAGCAATCCCTCAGTACTGCCACTCCGACATTGCGTCGCTCCCTCAGTACTGCCCCTCCGACAGTGCGGCGCTCCCTCAGCACTGCCCCTCCGACAGTGCGGCGCTCCCTCAGTACTGCCCAACTGACAGTGCAGCGTTCCCTCAGTCCTTCCCCTCTGACAGTGCGGCGCTCCCTCAGTCCTGCCACTCCGACAGTGCAGCACTCCATCAGTATTGCTCCTCCGACAGTGCAGCGCTCCCTCAGTACTGCCCCTCCGACAGTGCGGCGCTCCCTCAGTACTGCCCCTCCGACAGTGCGGCGCTCCCTCAGTACTGCACCTCCGACAGTGCGGCGCTCCCTCAGTACAGCACCTCCGACAGTGCGGCGCTCCCTCAGTACTGCCCCTCCGACAGTGCGGCGCTCCCTCAGTACTGCCCCTCCGACAGTGTGGCGCTCCCTCAGTACTGCTCCTCCGACAGTGCGGCGCTCCCTCAATACAGCCCATCCGACAGTGCTGCGCTCCCTCAGTACTGCCCCGCCGACAGTGCTGCGCTCCCTCAGTACTGCCCCTCCGACAGTGAGGCGCTCCCTCAGTACTGCCCCTCCGACAGTGCAGCACTCCCTCAGTACTGCCCCTCCGACAGTGCGGACTCCCTCAGTCCTGCCCCTCCGACAGTGCGGCGCTCCGTCAGTACTGCCCCTCCGACAGTGCGGCGCTCCCTCAGTACTGCCCCCTGACAGTGCGGTGCTCCCTCAGTACTGCCCCTCCGACAGTGTAGTATTTCCTCTGTACTGCCACTCCGAAAGTACAGCACTCCCTCAGTACTGCCGCTCCGACAGTGCGGCACTCCCTCAGTACTGCCCATCTGACAAAGCAGTGCTCCTTCAGTACTGCCCCTCCGACAGTGCGGCGTGCCCACAGTACTGCCCCTCCGACAATGCGGCGCTCCCTCAGCACTGCCAACTGACAGTGCAGCGTTCCCTCAGTCCTTCCCCTCTGACAGTGCGGCGCTCCCTCAGTTCTGCCACTCTGACAGTGCAGCACTCCATCAGTATTGCTCCTCCGACATTGCAGCGCTCCCTCAGTACTGCCCCTCCGACAATGCGGCGCTCCCTCAGTACTGCCCATTTGACAGGGCAGCGTTCCCTGATTCCTTCCCCTCTGACAGTGCGGCGCTCACTCAGTCCGGCCCCTCCGACAGTGCAGCACTCCCTCAGTACTGCCCCTCCGACAGTGTGGCACTCCCTCTGTACTGCCCCTCCAACAGTTCAGCGCTGCCTCAGTACTGCCCCTCCGACAGTGCGGCGCTCCCTCAGTGCTGCCCCTCCGACAGTGTAGCACTCCCTCAGTACTGCCCCTCCAACAGTGCAGCGCTCCCTCAGTACTGACCCTCCGACAGTGCAGCACTCCCTCAGTACTGCCCCTCCGACAGTGCAGCGCTCCCTCAGTACTGCCCCTCCAACAGCGCAACATTCCCTCAGTACTGCCCCTCCGACAGTGCGGCGCTCCCTCAGTACTGACCCTCCGAAAGTGCAGCACTCTTTCAGTACTGCCCCTCCGACAGTGCGGCACTCCCTCAGTACAGCCCCTCCGACAGTGCAACGTTCCCTCAGTACTGCCACTCCAACAGTGCAGCGCTCCCTCAGTACTGCCCCTCTGACAGTGCGGCGCACCCTCAGTACTGCACCTCCGGCAGTGCTGCGCTCCCTCAGTACTGCCCCTCCGACAGTGCGGCGCTCCCTCAGTACTGCCCCTCCGACATTGCGGCACTCCCTCAGTCCTGCCCCTCCGACAGTGAAGCACTCCCTCAGTACTGCTCCTCCGACAGTGCGGCGCTCCCTCAGTACTGCCCCTCCGACAGCGCAACGTTCCCTCAGTACTGCCCCTCCGACAGTGCGGCACTCCTTCAGTACTGCTGATCCGACAGTGCGGCACTCCATCAGTACTGCCCCTCTGACAATGCAACGTTCCCTCAGTACTGCCCCTCCGATAGTGCGGCGGTCCCTGAGCACTGCCCCTCCGACACTGCAGCGCTCCCTCAGTACTGCCCCACCGACAGTGTGGTGCTCCCTCAGTACTGCCCCTCTGATAGTGCAGCGCTCCCTCAGTACCGCCCCTCCGACAGTGCGGTGCTCCCTCAGTACTGCCCCTCTGACAGTGCAGCGCTCCCTCAGTACCGCCCCTCCGACAGTGCGGCGCTCCCTCAGTACTGCCCCTCCGACAGTGCAACGTTCCCTCAGTACTGCCCCTCCAACAGTGCGGCACTACCTCAGTACTGCCTTCCGACAGTGCGGCGCTCCCTCAGTACTGCCCCTCCGACAGTGCAACGTTCCCTCAGCACTGCCCCTCCGACAGTGCGGCTCTCCCTCAGCACTGCCCCTCCGACAGTGCAGCACTCCCTCAGTACTGCCCCTCCGACAGTGCGGTCTCCCTCAGTCCTGCCCATCCGACAGTGCGGCACTCCCTCAGCACTGCCCGTCCGACAGTGCAGCACTCCCTCAGTACTGCCCCTCCGACAGTGCGGTGCTCCCTCAGTCCTGCCCCTCCGACAGTGCGGCGCTCCCTCAGTACTGCCCCTCCGACAGTGCGGCGCTCCCTCAGTACTGCCCCTCTGACAGTGCAGCGCTCCCTCAGTACTGCCCCTCCAACAGTGCGGCACTCCCTCAGTACTGCCCCACCGACAGTGCGGCACTCCCTCAGTACTGCCCCTCCGACAGTGTGGCGCGCCCTCAGTACTGCCCCTCCGACAGTGTGGCGCTCCCTCAGTCCTGCCCCTCCAACAGTGCGGCGCTCCCTCAGTCCTGCCCTCCGACAGTGCGGAACTCCCTCAGTACTGTCCCTCCGACAGTGCAGCACTCCCTCCGTACTGCCCCTCCGACAGTGTGGCGCTCCCACAGTACTGCCCTCCGACAGTCCAGCACTCCCTCAGTACTGCCCATTTAACAGTGCAGCGCTCCTTTGTTACTGCCCCCGCCGACAGTGCGGCGCTCCCACTGTACTGCCCCTCCGACAGTGCGGCGCTCCCTCAGTACTGCCCATTTGACAGTGCAGCTTCCCCTCAGTCCTTCCCCTCTGACAGTGCGGCGCTCCCTCAGTCCTGCCCCTCCGACAGTGCAGCACTCCCTCAGTATTGCTCCTCCGACAGTGCAGCACTCCCTCAGTACTGCCCCTCCGACAGTGCGGCGCTCCCTCTGTACTGCCCCTCCAACAGTTCAGCGCTCCCTCAGTACTGCCCCTCCGACAGTGCGGCGTTCGCTCAGTACTGCCCCTCCGACATTGTGGCACTCCATCAGTACTGCCCCTCCGACAGTGCAGCGCTCCGTCAGTACTGCCCCTCCGACAGTGCGGCGCTCCCTCAGTACTGCCCCTCCGACAGTGCGGCGCTCCCTCAGTAGTGCCCCTCTGACAGTGCGGCGCACCCTCAGTACTGCCCCTCCGACAGTGCAGCACTACCTCAGTACTGCCACTCCGACAGTGCGGCGCTCCCTCAGTCCTGCCACTCCGACAGTGCAGCCCTCCATCAGTATTGCTCCTCCGACATTTCAGCGCACCCTCAGCACTGCACCTCCCACAGTGCGGCGCTCCCTCAGTACTGCCCTTCCGACAGTGCGGCGCTCCCTCAGTACTGCCCCTCCGACAGTGCGGCGCTCCCTCAGTACGGCCAGTCCGACAGTGTGGCGCTCCCTCAGTACTGCCCCTCCGACAGTGCGGCGCTCCCTCAGTACAGCCCCTCCGACAGTGCTGTGCTCCCTCAGTACTGGCCCTCCGACAGTGCTGCGCTCCCTCAGTACTGCCCCTCCGACAGTGCGGCGCTCCCTCAGTACTGCCCCTCCGACTGTGCAGCACTCCCTCAGTACTGCCCCTCCGACAGTGCGGACCACCTCAGTCCTGCCCCTCCGACGTTGCGGCGCTCCCTCACTACTGCCCCTCCGACAGTGCGGCGCTCCCTCAGTACTGCCCCTCCGACAGTGCGGAGCTCCCTCAGTCCTGCCCCTCCGACAGTGCAGCGCTCCCTCAGTACTGACCCTCCGACAGTGCGGCGCTCCCTCAGTACTGCCCCTTCGACAGTGCGGCGCTCCCTCAGTACTGCCCCTCCATCAGCGCAACGTTCCCTCAGTACTGCCCCTCCGACAGTGCGGCGCTCCCTCAGTACTGCCCCTCCGACAGTGCGGCGCTCCCTCAGTACTGCCCGCCGACAGTGTAGTACTTCCTCTGTACTGCCACTCCGACAGTACAGCACTCCCTCAGTACTGCCCCTCCGACATTGCGTCGCTCCCTCAGTACTGCCGCTCTGACAGTGCGGCACTCCTTCAGTACTGCCCCTCCGACAGTGCGGCGTGCCCACAGTACTGCCCCTCCGACAATGCGGCGCTCCCTCAGCAATGCCCAACTGACAGTTGCAGCGTTCCCTCAGTCCTTCCCCTCTGACACTGCGGCGCTCCCTCAGTCCTGCCACTCTGACAGTGCAGCACTCCATCAGTATTGCTCCTCCGACAGTGCAGCGCTTCCCTCAGTACTGCCCCTCCGACAATGCGGCGCTCCCTCAGTACTGCCTATTTGACAGTGCAGCGTTCCCTGATTCCTTCCCCTCTGACAGTGCGGCGCTCACTCAGATCCGGCCCCTCCGACAGTGCAGCACTCCCTCAGTATTGCTCCTCCGACAGTGCAGCACTCCCTCAGTACTGCCCCTCCGACAATGCGGCGCTCCCTCAGTGCTGCCCCTCCGACAGTGCGGCGCTCCCTCAGTACTGCCCCTCCGACAGTGTAGCACTCCCTCAGTACTTGCCCCTCCGACAGTGCGGCGCTCCCTCAGTACTGAACCTCCGACAGTGCAGCGCTCCCTCAGTACTGCCCCCTCCAACAGCGCAACGTTCCCCTCAGTACTGCCCCTCCGATAGTGCGGTCGCTCCCTCAGTACTGACCCTCCGAAAGTGCAGCACTCCTTCAGCACTGCCCCTCTGACAGTGCGGCACTCCCTCAGTACTGCCCCTCCGACAGTGCAACGTTCCCTCAGTAATGCCACTCCAACAGTGCAGCGCTCCATCAGTACTGCCCCTCCGACAGTGCGGCGCATCCTCAGTACTGCCCCTCCGACAGTGCTGCGCTCCATCAGGACAGCCCCTCCGACAGTGCGGCGCTCCCTCAGTACTGCCCCTCCGACATTGCAGCACTCCCTCAGTCCTGCCCCTCCGACAGTGCTGCACTCCCTCAGTACTGCTCCTCCGACAGTGCAGCGCTCCATCAGTACTGCCCCTCCGACAGCGCAACGTTCCCTCAGTACTGCCCCTCCGACAGTGCGGCGCTCCCTCAGTACTGCCGCTCCGACAGTGCGGCACTCCCTCAGTACTGCCCATCTGACAAAGCAGCGCTCCTTCAGTACTGCACCTCCGACAGTGCGGCGCGCCCACAGTACTGCCCCTCCGACAATGCGGCGCTCCCTCAGCACTGCCCAACTGACAGTGCAGCGTTCCCTCAGTCCTTCCCCTCCGACAGTGGTGGCGCTCCCTCAGAACTGCCCTCCGACAGTGCGGCGCTCCCTCAGCACTGCCCCTCCGACAGTGCGGCGCTCCCTCAGCACTGACCCTCCGACAGTGCAGCACTCCCTCAGTACTGCCCCTCCGACAGTGCGGTCTCCCTCAGTCCTGCCAGTGCGGCGCTCCCTCAGTACTGCCCCTCCGACAGTGCGGCACTCCCTCTGTACTGCCCCTCCGACAGTGCAGCGCTCCCTCATCCTGCCCCTCCGACAGTGCGGAGCTCCCTCAGTACTGCCCCTCTGACAGTGCAGCGCTCCCTCAGTACCGCCCCTCCGACAGTGCGGCGCTCCCTCAGTACTGCCCCTCTGACAGTGCAGCGCTCCCTCAGTACCGCCCCTCCAACAGTGCGGCACTCCCTCAGTACTGCCCCTCCGACAGTGCGGCACTCCCTCAGTACTGCCCCTCCGACAGTGTGGCGCGCCCTCAGTACTGCCCCTCCGACAGTGTGGCGCTCCCTCAGTCCTGCCCCTCCGACAGTGCGGAACTCCCTCAGTACTGACCCTCCGACAGTGCGGCGCTCCCCTCAGTACTTTCCCTCCGACAGTGCAGCACTCCCTCCGTACTGCCCCTCTGACAGTGTGGCGCTCCCACAGTACTGCCCCTCCGACAGTCCAGCACTCCCTCAGTACTGCCCATTTAACAGTGCAGCGCTCCTTTGTTACTGCCCCGCCGACAGTGCGGCGCTCCCACTGTACTGCCCCTCCGACAGTGCGGCGCTCCCTCAGTACTGCCCATTTGACAGTGCAGCTTCCCCTCAGTCCTTCCCCTCTGACAGTGCGGCGCTCCCTCAGTCCTGCCCCTCCGACAGTGCAGCACTCCCTCAGTATTGCTCCTCCGACAGTGCAGCACTCCCTCAGTACTGCCCCCTCCGACAGTGCGGCGCTCCCTCTGTACTGCCCCTCCAACAGTTCAGCGCTCCCTCAGTACTGCCCCTCCGACAGTGCGGCGTTCCCTCAGTACTGCCCCTCCGACATTGCGGCACTACATCAGTACTGCCCCTCCGACAGTGCAGCGCTCCGTCAGTACTGCCCCTCCGACAGTGCGGCGCTTCCCTCAGTACAGCCCCTCCGACAGTGTGGCGCTCCCTCAGTACTGCCCCTCCGACAGTGCAGCACTACCTCAGTACTGCCCCTCCGACAGTGCGGCGCTCCCTCAGTACTGACCCTCCGACAGTGCAGCACTCCCTCAGTACTGCCCCTCCGACAGTGCAGCGCTCCCTCAGTACTGCCCCTCCAACAGCGCAACGTTCCCTCAGTACTGCCCCTGCGACAGTGCGATGCTCCCCTCAGTACTGCCCCTCAAAGTGCAGCACTCCCTCAGTACTGCCCCCTCCGACAGTGCGGTCTCCCTCAGTCCTGCCCCTCCGACAGTGCGGCACTCCCTCAGTACTGCCCCCTCCGACAGTGCGGCACTCCCTCATTACTGCCCCTCCGACAGTGTGGCGCTCCCTCAGTCCTGCCCCTCCGTCAGTGTGGCGCTCCCTCAGTCCTGCCCCTCCGACAGTGTGGCACTCCCTCAGCCTGCCCTTCCGACAGTTTGGCGCTCCCTCAGTCCTGCCCCTCCGACAGTGCGGCGCTCCCTCAGTCCTGCCCCTCTGACAGTGCGGCGCTCCCTCAGTCCTGCCCCTCCAACAGTGCAGCGCTCCCTCAGTACTGACCCTCCGACAGTGCGGCACTCCCTCAGTACTGCCCGCCGACAGTGCGGCACCCCCTCAGTACTGCCCCTCCGACAGAGCGGCGCTCCCTCAGTACTGACCCTCCGACAGTGCGGCTCTCCCTCAGTACTGACCCTCCGACAGTGCGGCGCTCCCTCAGTCCTGCCCTCCGACAGTGCGGCGCTCCCTCAGTACTGACCCTCCGACAGTGCGACGCTCCCCTCGGTACCGACCCTCCGACAGTGCGGCGCTCCCCCAGTACAGACCCTCCGACAGTGCAGCACTCCCTCAGTCCTGCTCCTCCGACAGTGCAGCGCTCCCTCAGTACTGCCCCTCTGACAGAGCAGTGCTCCCTCAGTACTGCCCCTCCGACAGTGCAGAGCTCCCTCAGTCCTGCCCATCTGACAAAGCAGCGCTCCTTCAGTACTGTCCCTCCGATAGTGCGACGCGCCCACAGTACTGCCCCTCCGACAATGCGGCGCTCCCTCAGTACTGCCCAACTGACAGTGCAGCTTTCCCTCAGTCCTTCCCCTCTGACAGTGCGACGCTCCCTCAGTCCTGCCACTCCGACAGTGCAGCACTCCATCAGTATTGCTCCTCCGACAGTGCAGCGCTCCCTCAGTACTGCCCCTCCGACAGTGCGGCGCTCCCTCAGTTCTGCCCCTCCAACAGTGCGGCGCTCCCTCAGTACTGCCCCTCTGACAGTGCAGCGCTCCCTCTGTACAGCCCCTCCGACAGTGCAGCACTCCCTCAGTCCTGCCCCTCCGACAGTGCAGCGCTCCCTCAGTACTGCCCCTACGACAGAGCAGCGCTCCCTCAGTACTGCCCCTCCGACAGTGCGGCGCTCCCTCATTACTGCCCCTCCGACAGTGCAGCACTCCCTCAGTACTGTCCCTCCGACATTGTAGCACTCCCTCAGTACTGCACCTCCGACAGTGCGGCGCTCCCCTCAGTACTGCCCCTCCGACAGTGCGGCGCTCCCTCAGTACTGCCCCTCCGACAGTGCGGCGCTCCCTCAGCACTGCCCCTCCGACAGTGCGGTGCTCCCTCAGTACTGCCCCTCCAACAGTGTAGTACTTCCTCTGTACTGCCACTCCGACAGTAGAGCAATCCCTCAGTACTGCCACTCAGACATTGCGTCGCTCCCTCAGTACTGCCCCTCCGACAGTGCGGCGCTCCCTCAGCACTGCCCCTCCGACAGTGCGGCGCTCCCTCAGTACTGCCCAACTGACAGTGCAGCGTTCCCTCAGTCCTTCCCCTCTGACAGTGCGGCGCTCCCTCAGTCCTGCCACTCCGACAGTGCAGCACTCCATCAGTATTGCTCCTCCGACAGTGCAGCGCTCCCTCAGTACTGCCCCTCCGACAGTGCGGCGCTCCCTCAGTACTGCCCATCCGACAGTGCGGCGCTCCCTCAGTACTGCACCTCCGACAGTGCGGCGCTCCCTCAGTACTGCACCTCCGACAGTGCGGCGCTCCCTCAGTACTGCCCCTCCGACAGTGCGGCGCTCCCTCAGTACTGCCCCTCCGACAGTGTGGCGCTCCCTCAGTACTGCCCCTCCGACAGTGCGGCGCTCCCTCAATACAGCCCATCCGACAGTGCTGCGCTCCCTCAGTACTGCCCCGCCGACAGTGCTGCGCTCCCTCAGTACTGCCCCTCCGACAGTGAGGCGCTCCCTCAGTACTGCCCCTCCGACAGTGCAGCACTCCCTCAGTACTGCCCCTCCGACAGTGCGGACTCCCTCAGTCCTGCCCCTCCGACAGTGCGGCGCTCCGTCAGTACTGCCCCTCCGACAGTGCGGCGCTCCCTCAGTCCTTCCCCTCTGACAGTGCGGCGCTCCCTCAGTTCTGCCACTCTGACAGTGCAGCACTCCATCAGTATTGCTCCTCCGACATTGCAGCGCTCCCTCAGTACTGCCCCTCCAACAATGCGGCGCTCCCTCAGTACTGCCCATTTGACAGTGCAGCGTTCCCTGATTCCTTCCCCTCTGACAGTGCGGCGCTCACTCAGTCCGGCCCCTCCGACAGTGCAGCACTCCCTCAGTACTGCCCCTCCGACAGTGTGGCGCTCCCTCTGTACTGCCCCTCCAACAGTTCAGCGCTGCCTCAGTACTGCCCCTCCGACAGTGCGGCGCTCCCTCAGTGCTGCCCCTCCGACAGTGTAGCACTCCCTCAGTACTGCCCCTCCGACAGTGCAGCGCTCCCTCAGTACTGACCCTCCGACAGTGCAGCACTCCCTCAGTACTGCCCCTCCGACAGTGCAGCGCTCCCTCAGTACTGCCCCTCCAACAGCGCAACATTCCCTCAGTACTGCCCCTCCGACAGTGCGGCGCTCCCTCAGTACTGACCCTCCGAAAGTGCAGCACTCTTTCAGTACTGCCCCTCCGACAGTGCGGCACTCCCTCAGTACAGCCCCTCCGACAGTGCAACGTTCCCTCAGTACTGCCACTCCAACAGTGCAGCGCTCCCTCAGTACTGCCCCTCCGACAGTGCGGCGCTCCCTCAGTACTGCCCCTCCGACATTGCGGCACTCCCTGAGTCCTGCCCCTCCGACAGTGAAGCACTCCCTCAGTACTGCTCCTCCGACAGTGCGGCGCTCCCTCAGTACTGCCCCTCTGACAGCGCAACGTTCCCTCAGTACTGCCCCTCCGACAGTGCGGCGCTCCCTCAGTAACTGCCCCTCCGACAGTGCAGCACTCCTTCAGTACTGCTGATCCGACAGTGCGGCACTCCATCAGTACTGCCCCTCTGACAATGCAACGTTCCCTCAGTACTGCCCCTCCGATAGTGCGGCGGTCCCTGAGCACTGCCCCTCCGACACTGCAGCGCTCCCTCAGTACTGCCCCACCGACAGTGTGGTGCTCCCTCAGTACTGCCCCTCTGATAGTGCAGCGCTCCCTCAGTACCGCCCCTCCGACAGTGCGGTGCTCCCTCAGTACTGCCCCTCTGACAGTGCAGCGCTCCCTCAGTACCCGCCCCCTCCGACAGTGCGGCGCTCCCTCAGTACTGCCCCTCCGACAGTGCAACGTTCCCTCAGTACTGCCCCTCCAACAGTGCGGCACTCCCTCAGTACTGCCTTCCGACAGTGCGGCGCTCCCTCAGAACTGACCTCCGACAGTGCAACGTTCCCTCAGCACTGCCCCTCCGACAGTGCGGCTCTCCCTCAGCACTGCCCCTCCGACAGTGCAGCACTCCCTCAGTACTGCCCCTCCGACAGTGCGGTCTCCCTCAGTCCTGCCCATCCGACAGTGCGGCACTCCCTCAGCACTGCCCGTCCGACAGTGCAGCACTCCCTCAGTACTGCCCCTCCGACAGTGCGGTGCTCCCTCAGTCCTGCCCCTCCGACAGTGCGGCGCTCCCTCAGTACTGCCCGTCCGACAGTGCAGCACTCCCTCAGTACTGCCCCTCCGACAGTGCGGTGCTCCCCAGTCCTGCCCCTCCGACAGTGCGGCGCTCCCTCAGTACTGCCCCTCTGACAGTGCAGCGCTCACTCAGTACCGCCCCTCTGACAGTGCGATGCTCCCTCGGTACTGCCCCGCTGACAGTGCAGCGCTCCCTCAGTACCGCCCCTCCGAGAGTGCGGCGCTCCCTCAGTACTGCCCCTCCGACAGTGCGGCACTCCCTCAGTACTGCCCCTCCGACAAAGGCACCCCCTCAGTACTGCCCCTCCGACAGTGCGGCGCTCGCTCAGTCCTGCCCCTACGACAGTGCGGCGCTCCCTCAGTCCTGCCCCTCCGCCAGTGCGGAACTCCCTCAGTACTGCCCTCCAACAGTGCGGCGCTCCCTCAGTACTGCCCCACCGACAGTGCAGCACTCCCTCAGTCCTGCCCCTCCGACAGTGCAGCACTCCCTCAGTACTGCCCCTCCGACAGTGCGGCGCTCCCTCATTACTGACCCTCCGACAGTGCAAAGTTCCCTCAGTACTGCCCCTCCGACAGTGCGGTGCTCCCTCAGTACTGCATCTACGACAGTGCGGCGCTCCCTCAGTACTGCCCCTCCGACAGTGCGGCGCTCCCTCAGTACTGCCCCTCCGACAGTGCGGCGCTCCCTCAGTACTGCCCCTCCGACAGTGCGGCGCTCCCTCAGTACTGCCCCTCCGACAGTGCGGCGCTACCTCAGTACTGCCCCTCCGACAGTGCAGCAATCGCTCAGTACTGCCGCTCCGACAGTGCGGCGCTCGCTCAGCACTGCCCATTCGAAAGTGCATCGCTCCCTCAGTACTGCCCCTCCGACAGTGCGGCGCTCCCTCAGTTCTGCCCATCCGACAGTGCGGCGCTCCCTCAGTACTGCCCCTCTGACAGTGCAGCGCTCCCTCAGTACAGCCCCTCCGACAGTGCAGCACTCCCTCAGTCCTGCCCCTCCGACAGTGCAGCGCTCCCTCAGTACTGCCCCTCCGACAGAGCAGCGCTCCCTCAGTACTGCCCCTCCGACAGTGCGGCGCTCCCTCATTACTGCCCCTCCGACAGTGCAGCACTCCCTCAGTACTGCCCCTCCGACATTGTAGCACTCCCTCAGTACTGCATCTCCGACAGTGCGGCGCTCCCTCAGTACTGCCCCTCCGACAGTGCGGCGCTCACTCAGTACTGCCCCTCCGACAGTGCGGTGCTCCCTCAGCACTGCCCCTCCGACAGTGCGGTGCTCCCTCAGTACTGCCCCTCCAACAGTGTAGTACTTCCTCTGTACTGCCACTCCGACAGTAGAGCAGTCCCTCAGTACTGCCCCTCCGACATTGCGTCGCTCCCTCAGTACTGCCCCTCCGACAGTGCGGCACTCCCTCAGCACTGCCCATCTGACAAAGCAGCGCTCCTTCAGTACTGTCCCTCCGACAGTGCGGCGCGCCCACAGTACTGCCCCTCCGACAATGCGGCGCTCCCTCAGTACTGCCCAACTGACAGTGCAGCGTTCCCTCAGTCCTTCCCCTCTGACAGTGCGGCGCTCCCTCTGTCCTGCCACTCCGACAGTGCAGCACTCCATCAGTATTGCTCCTCCGACAGTGCAGCACTCCCTCAGTACTGCCCCTCCGACAGTGCGGCGCTCCCTCAGTACTGCCCCTCCGACAGTGCGGCGCTCCCTCAGTACTGCACCTCCGACAGTGCGGCGCTCCCTCAGTACTGCCCCTCCGACAGTGCGGCGCTCCCTCAGTACTGCACCTCCGACAGTGTGGCGCTCCCTCAGTACTGCCCCTCCGACAGTGCGGCGCTCCCTCAGTACTGCCCCTCCGACAGTGCGGCGCTCCCTCATTACTGACCCTCCGACAGTGCAAAGTTCCCTCAGTACTGCCCCTCCGACAGTGCGGTGCTCCCTCAGTACTGCATCTACGACAGTGCGGCGCTCCCTCAGTACTGCCCCTCCGACAGTGCGGCGCTCCCTCAGTACTGCCCCTCCGACAGTGCGGCGCTCCCTCAGTACTGCCCCTCCGACAGTGCGGCGCTCCCTCAGTACTGCCCCTCCGACAGTGCGGCGCTACCTCAGTACTGCCCCTCCGACAGTGCAGCAATCGCTCAGTACTGCCGCTCCGACAGTGCGGCGCTCGCTCAGCACTGCCCATTCGAAAGTGCATCGCTCCCTCAGTACTGCCCCTCCGACAGTGCGGCGCTCCCTCAGTTCTGCCCATCCGACAGTGCGGCGCTCCCTCAGTACTGCCCCTCTGACAGTGCAGCGCTCCCTCAGTACAGCCCCTCCGACAGTGCAGCACTCCCTCAGTCCTGCCCCTCCGACAGTGCAGCGCTCCCTCAGTACTGCCCCTCCGACAGAGCAGCGCTCCCTCAGTACTGCCCCTCCGACAGTGCGGCGCTCCCTCATTACTGCCCCTCCGACAGTGCAGCACTCCCTCAGTACTGCCCCTCCGACATTGTAGCACTCCCTCAGTACTGCATCTCCGACAGTGCGGCGCTCCCTCAGTACTGCCCCTCCGACAGTGCGGCGCTCACTCAGTACTGCCCCTCCGACAGTGCGGTGCTCCCTCAGCACTGCCCCTCCGACAGTGCGGTGCTCCCTCAGTACTGCCCCTCCAACAGTGTAGTACTTCCTCTGTACTGCCACTCCGACAGTAGAGCAGTCCCTCAGTACTGCCCCTCCGACATTGCGTCGCTCCCTCAGTACTGCCCCTCCGACAGTGCGGCACTCCCTCAGCACTGCCCATCTGACAAAGCAGCGCTCCTTCAGTACTGTCCCTCCGACAGTGCGGCGCGCCCACAGTACTGCCCCTCCGACAATGCGGCGCTCCCTCAGTACTGCCCAACTGACAGTGCAGCGTTCCCTCAGTCCTTCCCCTCTGACAGTGCGGCGCTCCCTCTGTCCTGCCACTCCGACAGTGCAGCACTCCATCAGTATTGCTCCTCCGACAGTGCAGCACTCCCTCAGTACTGCCCCTCCGACAGTGCGGCGCTCCCTCAGTACTGCCCCTCCGACAGTGCGGCGCTCCCTCAGTACTGCACCTCCGACAGTGCGGCGCTCCCTCAGTACTGCCCCTCCGACAGTGCGGCGCTCCCTCAGTACTGCACCTCCGACAGTGTGGCGCTCCCTCAGTACTGCCCCTCCGACAGTGCGGCGCTCCCTCAGTACTGCCCCTCCGACAGTGTGGCGCTCCCTCAGTACTGCCCCTCCGACAGTGCGGCGCTCCCTCAGTACAGCCCCTCCGACAGTGCTGCGCTCCCTCAGTACTGCCCCGCCGACAGTGCTGCGCTCCCTCAGTACTGCCCCTCCGACAGTGAGGCGCTCCCTCAGTACTGCCCCTCCGACAGTGCAGCACTCCCTCAGTACTGCCCCTCCGACAGTGCGGACTCCCTCAGTCCTGCCCCTCCGACAGTGTGGCGCTCCCTCAGTACTGCCCCTCCGACAGTGCGGCGCTCCCTCAGTACTGCCCCTCCGACAGTGCGGAGCTCCCTCAGTCCTGCCCCTCCGACAGTGCAGCGCTCCCTCAGTACTGACCCTCCGACAGTGCGGCGCTCCCTCAGTACTGCCCCTTCGACAGTGCGGCGCTCCCTCAGTACTGCCCCTCCATCAGTGCAACGTTCCCTCAGTACTGCCCCTCCCACAGTGCGGCGCTCCCTCAGTCCTGCCCCTCCGACAGTGCGGTGCTCCCTCAGTACTGCCCCCTGACAGTGCGGTGCTCCCTCAGTACTGCCCCTCCGACAGTGTAGTATTTCCTCTGTACTGCCACTCCGAAAGTACAGCACTCCCTCAGTACTGCCCCTCCGACATTGTGTCGCTCCCTCAGTACTGCCGCTCCGACAGTGCGGCACTCCCTCAGTACTGCTCATCTGACAAAGCAGCGCTCCTTCAGTACTGCCCCTCCGACAGTGCGGCGCGCCCACAGTACTGCCCCTCCGACAATGCGGCGCTCCCTCAGCACTGCCCAACTGACAGTGCAGCGTTCCCTCAGACCTTCCCCTCTGACAGTGCGGCGCTCCCTCAGTTCTGCCACTCTGACAGTGCAGCACTCCATCTGTCTTGCTCCTCCGACATTGCAGCGCTCCCGCAGTACTGCCCCTCCGACAATGCGGCGCTCCCTCAGTACTGCCCATTTGACAGTGCAGCGTTCCCTGATTCCTTCCCCTCTGACAGTGCGGCGCTCACTCAGTCCGGCCCCTCCGACAGTGCAGCACTCCCTCAGTACTGCCCCTCCGACAGTGTGGCGCTCCCTCTGTACTGCCCCTCCAACAGTTCAGCGCTGCCTCAGTACTGCCCCTCCGACAGTGCGGCGCTCCCTCAGTACTGCCCCTCCGACAGTGTAGCACTCCCTCAGTACTGCCCCTCCGACAGTGCAGCGCTCCCTCAGTACTGACCCTCCGACAGTGCAGAACTCCCTCAGTACTGCCCCTCCGACAGTGCAGTGCTCCATCAGTACTGCCCCTCCAACAGCGCAACGTTCCCTCAGTACTGCCCCTCCGACAGTGCGGCGCTCCCTCAGTACTGACTCTCCGAAAGTGCAGCACTCTTTCAGTACTGCCCCTCCGACAGTGCGGCACTCCCTCAGTACTGCCCCTCCGACAGTGCAACGTTCCCTCAGTAATGCCACTCCAACAGTGCAGCGCTCCCTCAGTACTGCCCCTCCGACAGTGCGGCGCACCCTCAGTACTGCACCTCCGGCAGTGCTGCGCTCCCTCAGTACTGCCCCTCCGACAGTGCGGCGCTCCCTCAGTACTGCCCCTCTGACATTGCGGCACTCCCTCAGTCCTGCCCCTCCGCCAGTGAAGCACTCCCTCAGTACTGCTCCTCCGACAGTGCGGCGCTCCCTCAGTACTGCCCCTCCGACAGCGCAACATTCCCTCAGTACTGCCCCTCCGACAGTGCGGCGCTCCCTCAGTACTGCCCCTCCGACAGTGCAGCACTCCTTCAGTACTGCCGATCCGACAGTGCGGCACTCCATCAGTACTGCACCTCTGACAATGCAACGTTCCCTCAGTACTGCCCCTCCGATTGTGCGGCGGTCCCTGAGCACTGCCCCTCCGACACTGCAGCGCTCCCTCAGTACTGCCCCACCGACAGTGTGGTGCTCCCTCAGTACTGCCCCTCTGATAGTGCAGCGCTCCCTCAGTACCGCCCCTCCGACAGTGCGGTGCTCCCTCAGTACTGCCCCTCTGACAGTGCAGCGCTCCCTCAGTACCGCCCTCCGACAGTGCGGCGCTCCCTCAGTACTGCCCCTCCGACAGTGCAACGTTCCCTCAGTACTGCCCCTCCAACAGTGCGGCGCTCCCTCAGTACTGGCCCTCCGACAGTGCGGTGCTCCCTCAGTAGTGCCCCTCCGACAGTGCAACGTTCCCTCAGTACTGCCCCACCGACAGTGCGGCACTCCCTCAGTACTGCCTTCCGACAGTGCGGCGCTCCCTCAGTATTGCCCCTCCGACAGTGCAACGTTCCCTCAGCACTGCCCCTCCGACAGTGCGGCTCTCCCTCAGCACTGCCACTCCGACAGTGCAGCACTCCCTCAGTACTGCCCCTCCGACAGTGCGGTCTCCCTCAGTCCTGCCCCTCCGACAGTGCGGCACTCCCTCAGCACTGCCCGTCCGACAGTGCAGCACTCCCTCAGTACTGCCCCTCCGACAGTGCGGTGCTCCCTCAGTCCTGCCCCTCCGACAGTGCGGCGCTCCCTCAGTACTGCCCGTCCGACAGTGCAGCACTCCCTCAGTACTGCCCCTCCGACAGTGCGGTGCTCCCTCAGTTCTGCCCCTCCGACAGTGCGGCGCTCCCTCAGTACTGCCCCTCTGACAGTGCAGCGCTCCCTCAGTACCGCCCCTCTGACAGTGCGATGCTCCCTCGGTACTGCCCCTCTGACAGTGCAGCGCTCCCTCAGTACCGCCCCTCCGACAGTGCGGCGCTCCCTCAGTACTGCCCCTCCGACAGTGCGGCACTCCCTCAGTACTGCCCCTCCGACAAAGGCACTCCCTCAGTACTGCCCCTCCGACAGTGCGGCGCTCGCTCAGTCCTGCCCCTCCGAAAGTGCGGCACTCCTTCAGTACTGCCCCTCCGCCAGTGCGGCACTCCCTCAGTACTACCCCTCCAACAGTGCAACGTTCCCTCAGTACTGCCCCCCCGACAGTGCATCACTCCCTCAGTACTGCCCCTCCGACAGTGCGGCGCTCCCTGCGTACTGCCCCTCCGACAGCGCAACGTTCCCTCAGTACTGCCCCTGCGACAGTGCGGCGCTCCCTCAGTACTGCCTCTCCGACAGTGCGGTGCTCCCTCAGCACTGCCCCTCCGACAGTGCGGCGCTCCCTCAGTACTGCCCCTCCGACAGTGCAGCACTCCTTCAGTACTGCCCCTCCGACAGTGCGGCACTCCCTCAGTACTGCCCCTCCGACAGTGCAACGTTCCCACAGTACTGCCCCTCCGACAGTGCGGCGCTCCCTCAGTACTGCCCCTCCGAAAGTGCAGCACTCCTTCAGTACTACCCCTCCTACAGTGCGGCACTTCCACAGTACTGTCCCTCCGACAGTGCAACGTTCCCTCAGTACTGCCCTTCCAACAGTGCAGCGCTCCCTCAGTACCGCCCCTCCGACAGTGCGGCGCTCCCTCAGTACTGCCCCTCCGACAGTGCGGCGCTCCCTCAGTGCTGCCCCTCCGACAGTGTGGCGCTCCCTCAGTACTGCCCATCTGACAGTGCAGCACTCCCTCAGTACTAACCCTCCGACAGTGCAACACTCCCTCAGTACTGCCCCTCCGTCAGTGCAGTGCTCCCTCAGTCCTGGCCCTCCGACAGTGTGGCGCTCCCTCAGTACTTCCCCTCTGATAGTGCAGCGCTCCCTCAGTACTGGCCCTCCGACAGTGCGGCACTCCCTCAGTACTGCCCCTCCGACAGTGCGGCGCTCCCTCAGTACTGCCTATCCGACAGTGCGGTGCTCCCTCAGTACTGCCCCTCCGACAGTGCAACGTTCCCTCAGCACTGCCCCTCCGACAGTGCAGCACTCCCTCAGTACTGCCCCTCCGACAGTGCGGTTTCCCTCAGTCCTGCCCCTCCGACAGTGCGGCGCTCCCTCAGTACTGCCCCTCCGACAGTGCGGCACTCCCTCAGTACTGCCCCTCCGACAGTGCGGCACTCCCTCAGTACTGCCCCTCCGACAGTGCAACGTTCCCACAGTACTGCCCCTCCGACAGTGCGGCGCTCCCTCAGTACTGCCCCTCCGAAAGTGCAGCACTCCTTCAGTACTACCCCTCCTACAGTGCGGCACTTCCTCAGTACTGCCCCTCCGACAGTGCAACGTTCCCTCAGTACTGCCCTTCCAACAGTGCAGCGCTCCCACAGTACTGCCCCTCCGACAGTGCGGCGCTCCCTCAGTGCTGCCCCTCAGACAGTGTGGCGCTCCCTCAGTACTGCCCATCTGACAGTGCAGCACTCCCTCAATACTAACCCTCCGACAGTGCAACACTCCCTCAGTACTGCCCCTCCGACAGTGCGGCGCTCCCTGCGTACTGCCCCTCCGACAGCGCAACGTTCCCTCAGTACTGCCCCAGCGACAGTGCGGCGCTCCCTCAGTACTGGCTCTCCGACAGTGCGGTGCTCCCTCAGCACTGCCCCTCCGACATTGCGGCGCTCCCTCAGTACTGCCCCTCCGACAGTGCAGCACTCCTTCAGTACTGCCCCTCCGACAGTGCGGCACTCCCTCAGTACTGCCCCTCCGACAGTGCAACGTTCCCACAGTACTGCCCCTCCGACAGTGCGGCGCTCCCTCAGTACTGCCCCTCCGAAAGTGCAGCACTCCTTCAGTACTACCCCTCCTACAGTGCGGCACTTCCTCAGTACTGCCCCTCCGACAGTGCAACGTTCCCTCAGTACTGCCCTTCCAACAGTGCAGCGCTCCCTCAGTACCGCCCCTCCGACAGTGCGGCGCTCCCTCAGTACTGCCCCTCCGACAGTGCCGCGCTCCCTCAGTGCTGCCCCTCCGCCAGTGTGGTGCTCCCTCAGTACTGCCCATCTGACAGTGCAGCACTCCCTCAGTACTAACCCTCCGACAGTGCAACACTCCCTCAGTACTGCCCCTCCGTCAGTGCAGTGCTCCCTCAGTCCTGGCCCTCCGACAGTGTGGCGCTCCCTCAGTACTTCCCCTCTGATAGTGCAGCGCTCCCTCAGTACTGGCCCTCCGACAGTGCGGCACTCCCTCAGTACTGCCCCTCCGACAGTGCGGCGCTCCCTCAGTACTGCGTATCCGACAGTGCGGTGCTCCCTCAGTACTGCCCCTCCGACAGTGCAACGTTCCCTCAGCACTGCCCCTCCGACAGTGCAGCACTCCCTCAGTACTGCCCCTCCGACAGTGCGGTTTCCCTCAGTCCTGCCCCTCCGACAGTGCGGCGCTCCCTCAGTACTGCCCCTCCGACAGTGCGGCACTCCCTCAGTACTGCCCGTCCGACAGTGCGGCACTCCCTCAGTACTGTCCCTCCGACAGTGCGGCGCTCCCTCAGTACCGCCCCTCCGACAGTGCGGCGCTCCCTCAGTACTGCCCCTCTGAAAGTGCGGCGCTCCCTCAGTACCGCCCCTCCGACAGTGCGGCACTCCCTCAGTACTGCCCCTCCGACAGTGCGGCACTCCCTCAGTACTGCCCCTCCGACAGTGCGGCGCTCCCTCAGTCCTGCCCCTCCGACAGTGCGGCGCTCCCTCAGTCCTGCCCCTCCGACAGTGCGTCGCTCCCTCAGTACTGCCCCTCCGACAGTGCGGCGCTCCCTCAGTACTGCCCCTCCGAAAGTACGGCGCTCCCTCAGTACTGCCCCTCCGACAGTGCGGCGCTCCCTCAGTACTGCCCCTCCGACAGTGCGGTGCTCCCTCAGTACTGCCCCTCCGACAGTGCGGCGCTCCCTCAGTACTGCCCCTCCAAAAGTGCGGCGCTCCCTCAGTACTGCCACTCCGACAGTGCAGCACTCCCTCAGTCATGCCCCTCCGACAGTGCAACGTTCCCTCAGTACTGCCCCTCCGACAGTGCGGCACTCCCTCAGTACTGCCCCTCCAACAATGCGACGCTCCCTCAGTACTGCCCCTCCGACAGTGCGGCGCTCCCTCAGTACTGCCCCTCCGACAGTGCGGCACTCCCTCAGTACTGCCCCTCCGACACTGCGGCGCTCACTCAGTACTGCCCCTGCGACAGGGCGGCGCTCCCTCAGTACTGCCCCTCCGACAGTGCGGTGCTCCCTCAGTTCTGCCCCTCCGACAGTGCGGCGCACCCTCAATACTGCCCATCTGACAGTGCAGCGCTCCCTCAGTACTGCCCCTCTGACAGTGCAGCGCTCCCTTAGTACTGCCCCTCCGACAGTGCGGCGCTCCCTCAGTACTGCCCCTCTGACAGTGCAGCGCTCCCTTAGTACTGCCCCTCCGACAGTGCAGCACTCCCTCAGTACTGCCCCTCTGACAGTGCAGCACTCCCTCAGTACTGCCCCTCCGACAGTGTAGTACTTCCTCTGTACTGCCACTCTGACAGTACAGCACTCCCTCAGTACTGCCCATCTGACAGTGCAGCGCTCCTTTGGCACTGCCCCGCCGCCAGTGCAGCGCTCCCACTGTACTGCCCCTCCGACAGTGCGGCACTCCCTCAGTACTGCCCATTTGACAGTGCAGAATTCCCTCAGTCCTTCCCCTCTGACAGTGCGGCGCTCCCTCAGTCCTGCCCCTCCGACAGTGCAGCACTCACTCAGTATTGCTCCTCTGACAGTGCAGCACTCCCTCAGTACTGCCCCTCTGACAGTGCGGCGCTCCCTCTGTACTGCCCCTCCAACAGTTCAGCGTTCCCTCAGTACTGCCCCTCCGACAGTGCGGCGTTCCCTCAGTACTGCCCCTCCGACATTGCGGCACTCCATCAGTACTGCCCCTCCGACAGTGCAGCGCTCCCTCATTACTGCCCCTCCGACAGTGCGGCGCTCCCTCAGTACTGCCCCTCCGACAGTGCGGCGCTCCCTCAGTACTGCCCCTCCGACAGTGCGGCGCTCCCTCAGTACTGCTACTCCGACAGTGCAGCACTCCCTCAGTACTGCCCCTCCGACAGCGCGGCGCTCCCTCAGTACTGACCCTCCGACAGTGCAGCACTCCCTCAGTACTGCCCCTCCGACAGTGCAGCGCTCCCTCAGTACTGCCCCACCAACAGCGCAACGTTCCCTCAGTACTGCCCCTGCGACAGTGCGGTGCTCCCTCAGTACTGCCCCTCAAAGTGCAGCACTCCTTCAGTACTGCCCCTCCGACAGTGCGGTACTCCCTCAGTACTGCCCCCCCGACAGTGCAACGTTCCCTCAGTCCTGCCCCTCCAACAGTGCAGCGCTCCCTCAGTGCTGCCCCTCCGACAGTGCGGCGCTCCCTCAGTACTGCCCCTCCGACAGTGCGGCGCTCCCTCAGTACTGCCCCTCCGACAGTGCGGCGCTCCCTCAGTACTGCCCCTCCGACAGTGTGGCGCTCCCTCAGTGCTGCCCCTCCGACAGTGTGGCGCTCCCTCAGTACTGCCCGTCCGACAGTGCGGCACTCCCTCAGTACTACCCCTCCGACAGTGCAGCACTCCCTCAGTACTGCCCCTCCGACAGTGCGGCGCTCCCTCAGTACTGCCCCTCCCTCAGTGCGGCGCTCCCTCAGTCCTGCCCCTCCGACAGTGCGGCGCTCCCTCAGTACTGCCCCTCTGATAGTGCAGCGCTCCCTCAGTACCGCCCCTCCGACAGTGCGGTGCTCCCTCAGTACTGCCCCTCTGACAGTGCAGCGCTCCCTCAGTACCGCCCCTCCGACAGTGCGGTGCTCCCTCAGTACCGCCCCTCCGACAGTGCGGTGCTCCCTCAGTACTGCCCCTCCGACAGTGCGGCGCTCCCTCAGTACTGACCCTCCGACAGTGCGGCGCTCCCTCAGTACTGACACTCCGACAGTGCAGCACTCCCTCAGTACTGACCCTCCGACAGTGCAGCACTCCCTCAGTACTGACCCTCCGACAGTGCGGCGCTCCCTCAGTAACGCCCCTCCGACAGTGCGGCGCTCCCTCAGTACTGACCCTCCGACAGTGCAGCACTCCCTCAGTACTGACCCTCCGACAGTGCAGCACTCCCTCAGTACTGACCCTCCGACAGTGCGGCTCTCCCTCAGTAACGCCCCTCCGACAGTGTGGCACTCCCTCAGTCCTGCACTGGAGTGTTAGTGTCAGCCTAGATTTTGTGCTGAAGTCTCTGGAGTGGGGCTTGAACCCAGAACCTTCTGACACAGTGACACAGAGAATGAGAGAGTGCTACCCACTGACATATTTGAAAGCAAACATATTATCTTTGAAAATCCATCCTGTGCTGGTGCAGCGTCTGCAGTCACAGCTTCGTAAGTCAGACTTTCCTCATATCAGTGATTCGAAGTGGTAGATGTCATTATCTAATTCTTCACCCTTCTGTGTGAAAACATTTCTTCGCACTCCCCGTTCAGTCTTCCAGTGATAATCCTCAGTCTGTGCCCCCTTGTTGCTGATTCACCCCCCAGTAGGGACAATCTCTCACTACCTACCCGCTCAAAACCTTTCATGACCTTGAAACCCTCCATTAACTCTCCCTTAACCTCCTCTGTTTTAGTCAGAAGAACCTCGAATGTTTGAGCCTTGCTTCCCATTCCTGCTGTCATTGTAGTGAATCTCTGCTAATCACTAACATTACACACAGTTATCAGCCTGCGAGCTATGTCGAAGGGTGTTCCTTGGAGGCAGCAATGCAGAGGTTCTCCCTTTTGTGCCATTGCAGCCCTGGAGTAGGAACCTGTCGGTCCTGCCGGTGGCGAGAGGAAGCCAGCACCTCACAGCATCCTGTGTCCCTCTCACCGATGTTTGCAAACACCAGCACTGCTACACACATCTTGCAAGGTGCAGTTAGTGAGCCTGAGGAGGTGGCACTGGGCACGGGTCAGAAGGGGCAAGTGATGTTGGCAGAGGAGGAGCAGCTCCCCAGATGGGCACATGGCTGCCATTGATGAGCCCCTGGTACTCTGGGAAATGCAGCAGGTGCAATGATATTGGGCAACAATAGCCCCGGATTTAACAATTATCGCTTGACGGGAACAGTGTGGACGGGGATAAAATGGCTGTGTTCCTGCAGCGTTCCTGCCCCCACCTCCCCTCCCCCACCCCCCACCGCCCCCCGGCAATCTTAACTCCTGGGTTTTGGGCAGGTGTCAGCCTAAAAAATATTGAAATGTCAGCTCCGATGATGAAATTCGGACTCCGACGTAATTTTAACTTTTAAACACAGTCTCCGAGCTTCCGGCAAAGGCCGACAGCATCACCTCAGAAGAGGCTCAGGTAAGTAATCATTTTGGAAGTTTTGGTGCGGTTCCTTATGACCCAAGAGGAGCAGGAGTGATCCTTCCCTGCCCTGGGCTTTCCCCGGCCGTGATTGGCCCGGCCCCACCCCCACCCCCCCCGCACCCCGCCCGTCCTTCCTGACTTACCTTGTCGTGGGTCCCTTTCCGTGGATCCCCGCTGAGGTCCAGTTCCCACTTGCCAGTACTGATGTCATTCTCCCACTGGTTCCGAGGGGCAGACAGTTCAGCCCGACTTGAATGAGGCCCGCTAGTTAAAATGGCCCAAGCCTCACACCGAACTCGCCTCAGGAATTTCTCACCCATCATGAGTTAAAATTGCAGCTCATGTCACGCTCTTATTGCTATTCAGTGAGAAAGGGGAGAAACTTGCTGGCTCTGTTTCATGCGTGTGTGGCTAGCAGACTGTCTACACAGCAAATGAGCATTGTGCGAGTCTGGAAGGGGACAAAGGCAGACGAGTTGAGGGTAGTGCTGGCCATGCCTGATGCTGCCGCTCCATCATTATGTTGGAGGTTGACTGCAGGTGTCCTTGCAGTTGATGGCGCCCATGTGTAACCGGCTCCACGCTGACCCAGAGCCTGTGCAATCCGTTGGTCTTTGGTCATTGCCAGATAGGTATGCCAGGACCTGCAGATAATGGCAAGTGCAGGAAGTCTGGCTCAGGTGCATGCTGATCACTTCGGAATGCCTTCTTGCACATTGTACCACTTCAACAGTGAACGAATGCAATTGGGACATTTATAAAACAAGCCCCATCATTCATTTTACACCCGGCACAGCACTCTATTGTTGCAGTTCATCCCAAAATCAAATCAAGTCATCTCTTATTGAATCTGCTCAGAATGAATGAGCTCTCACTGATTCAGGTTATTGGGCTCGTTCGACCAAAATGCCTGTATCTGCAATGAGCTCAATTTAATCCCATCTGGTATCTCTCATGGTAAAGGATAGATCTGCCCCTAGACAAACTGAGAACATTAAAGTGCTGCACTAAACCATCCGGAACTGGAGAATTTTGTCCCAACTGCACTTGCATCATCACATGGTGTTCCACTGAGCCAAGATATAATCACACACTCCGCCAGCTCCCATAACATCACTCCTGCTTCATGCTTAAGCAGGTAGGTGGAACCATGATGAGAAAATGTGTGTGGAGGACGTCTGGACACAGAAGAGTTAAGCAGGCCCCCTGCAGTGTGGTGTGGAGAGAGGGGATGAAATATTGCTGATGTGTCTGTGGCATGTTACTCAGAAACACAGAGACCTTGATTGTGGAAGTGGTGTTATAAAACCTCTTAAATCACTCATTTTATCGCAGTAGATGGCGGCTATGGTCCCTTATGCCTGGGGTTGAGTAATGAGCTGACTAACCTGGACCTTGCTTTACCAGACACTGTTTATTCAAACTCTTCAAACACTGCGGCTAGTTTCTGTAAAAGTCAGCGAATGTTTTGGATTTGCCTGTAATTCGAGTCAGATCCCCTTCTTAAAGGTTCATGTTTAAACGATCTGTTCTGCTATCCATTATTCGAGCTTTTGTAAAAATAAAACAAGGGATGATTTAATTATTTCTGTTTTAGCTGGACAATAAACTTCAACAATGACAGCTCTGTTTCCAACACCCTCTACCCTGAGGATCTGAACACTGCGCCATCAACACATGCTGATCCATTCAAAGTGCTCATCAATTATTACAATTATATTTGTTTTAAGGGATTGAAACACGCTTTATAATCCAACTCTAACCCTGTGCACCGCTTCTCCACAAAATTGCTCAATACTGATCTTATTCCATCACTTCTCCCCACAGTTACTCAAAATTTATCTTATTCCATAACTTCTCCCCACAATTGCTCAATATTTATCTTATTCCATCGCTTCTCCCCACAATTGCTCAATATTTATCATATTCCATCGCTTCTCCCCACATTTACTCAATATTTATCTTATTCCATCGCCTCTCCCCACAATTGCTCAATATTTATCTTATTCCATCGCCTCTCCCCAAAATTGCTCAATATTTATCTTATTCCATCACTTCTCCCCAAAATTGTCCAATATTTATCTTACTCCATCACTTCTCCCCACATTTAGTCAATATTTATCTTACCCATTCGCCTCTCCCCACAATTACTCAATATTTATCTTACTCCATCGTCTCTCCCCACAATTGCTCAATATTTATCTTATTCCATCGCTTCTCCCCACATTTACTCAATATTTATCTTACCCATTCGCCTCTCCCCACAATTGCTCAATACTTATCTTACTCCATCGATTCTCCCCACAATTGCTCAATATTTATCTTATTCCATCGCTTCTCCCCACATTTACTCAATATTTATCTTACCCATTTGCCTCTTCCCACAATTGCTCAATATTTATCTTACTCCATCGCCTCTCCCCACAATTACTCAATATTTATCTAACTCCATCGCCTCTCCCCACAATTGCTCAATATTTATCTTACTCCATGGCCTCTCCCCACAATTACTCAATATTTATCTTAATCCATCGCCTCTCCCCACAATTGCTCAATACTTATCTTACTCCATCGCCTCTCCCCACAATTGCTCAATATTTATCTTACTCCATCGCTTCTCCCCACAATTGCTCAATATTTATCTTACTCCATCGCCTCTGCCCACAATTACTCAATATTTATCTCACTCCATCGCCTCTCCCCACAATTGCTCAATATATATCTTACTCCATCACTTCTCCCCACAATTGCTAAATATTTATCTTATTCCATCACTTCTCCCCACAATTACTTAATATTTATCTTACTCCATCCCCTCTCCCCATAATTGCTCAATATTTATCTTACTCCATCGCCTCTTCCCACAATTGCTCAATATTTATCTTACTCCATCGCCTCTCCCCACAATTGCGCAATATATATCTTACTCCATCACTTCTCCCCACAATTGCTCAATATTTATCTTATTCCATCACTTCTCCCCACAATTACTCAATATTTATCTTACTCAATCCCCTCTCCCCACAATTGCTCAATATTTATCTTATTCCATCGTCACTCCCCCCAAATTCCTCAATATTTATCTTATTCCATCGTCTCTCCCCACAATTACTCAATATTGATCTTATTCCATCACTTCTCCCCACAATTACTCAATATTTATCTTAATCGATCCCTTCTCCCCACAATTACTCAATATTTATCTTACTCCATCCCCTCTCCCCACAATTACTCAATATTTATCTTATTCCATCGTCACTCCCCACAATTACTCAATATTTATCTTATTCCACCGTCTCTCCCCACAATTACTCAATATTTATCTTACTCCATCCCCTCTCCCCACAATTGCTCAATATTTATCTTATTCCATCACTTCTCCCCACAATTACTCAATATTTATCTTACTGCATCGCCTCTCCCCACAATTACTCAATATTTATCTTATTTCATCACTTCTCCCCACAATTACTCAATATTTATCTTACTCAATCCCCTCTCCCCACAATTGCTCAATATTTATCTTATTCCAACCACTCTCCCCACAATTACTCAATATTTATTTATTCCATCACTTCTCCCCACAATTGTTCAATATTTATCTTATTCCATCACTTCTCCCGACAATTACTCAATATTTATCTTACTCCATCACCTCTCCCAACAATTACTCAATACTTATCTTTTTCCATCGCCTCTCCCCACAATTGCTCAATATTTATCTTACTCCATCGCCTCTCCCCACAATTACTCAATATTTATCTTACTCCATCACTTCTCCCCACATTTACTCAATATTTATCTTAATCCATCGCAACTCCCCAGAATTACTCAATATTTATCTTACTCCATCGCCTCTCCCCACAATTACTCACTATTTATCTTATTCCATCGCCTCTCCCAACAATTGCTCAATATTTATCTTACTCCATCACTTCTCCCCACAATTTCTCAATACTTATCTTACTCCATCGCCTCTCCCCACAATTACTCAATATTTATCTTACTCCATCGCCTCTCCCCACAATTACTCAATATTTATCTTATTCTATCACTTCTCCCCACAATTACTCAATATTTATCTTACTCCATCGCCTCTCCCCACAGTTACTCAATATTTATCTTACTCCATCGCCTCTCCGAACAATTACTCAATATTTATCTTATTCCATCACATCTCCCCACAATTACTCAATATTTATCTTATTCCCTCACATCTCCCCACAATTACTCAATATTTATCTTACTCCATCACTTCTCCCCACATTTACTCAATAGTTATCTTACTCCATCGCCTCTCCCCACAATTACTCAATATTTATCTTATTCCATCACTTCTCCAAACAATTACTCAATATTTATCTTATTCCATCGCCTCTCCCCACAATTGCTCAATATTTATCTTACTCCAGCGCCTCTCCCCACAATTGCTCAATATTTATCTTACTCCATCGCTTCCCCCCACAATTGCTCAATATTTATCTTATTCCATCACCTCTTCCCACAGTTACTCAATACTTATCTTACTCCATCGCCTCTCCCCACAATTGCTCAATATATATCTTACTCCATCACTTCTCCCCACAATTAATCAATATTTATCTTACTCCATCGCCTCTCCCCACAATTGCTCAATATTTAACTTACTCCATCACTTCTCCCCACAATTACTCAATATTTATCTTACTCCATCGCTTCTCCCCACAATTACTCAATATTTATCTTACTCCATCGCCTCTCCCCACAATTGCTCAATATATATCTTACTCCATCACTTCTCCCCACAATTACTCAATATTTATCTTGCTCCATCACTTCTCCCCACATTTACTCAATATTTATCTTAATCCATCGCCTCTCCCCAGAATTACTCAATATTTATCATACTCCATCGCCTCTCCCCACAATTACTCAATATTTATCTTATTCCATCGCCTCTCCCCACAATTACTCAATATTAATCTTAGTCATTCACTTCTCCCCACAATTGCTCAATATTTATCTTACTCCACCGCCTCTCCCCACAATTACTCAATATTTATCTTACTCCATCACTTCTCCCCACAAGTGCTCAATATTTATCTTACTCCATCGCCTCTCCCCACAATTACTCAATATTTATCTTAGTCCATCGCTTCTCCCCACAATTACTCAATATTTATCTTATTGCATCGCCTCTCCCCACAATTACTCAATATTTCTCTTATTCCATCGCCTCTCCCCACATTTACTCAATATTTACCTTATTCCATCACTTCTCCCCACAATTACTCAATATTTATCTTATTCCATCACTTCTCCCCACAATTACTCAATATTTACCTTATTCCATCGCCTCTCTCCACAATTACTCAATATTTATCTTACTCCATCGCCTCTCCCCACAATTACACAATATTTATCTTATTCCATCGCCTCTCCCAACAATTACTCAATACTTATCTTATTCCATCACTTCTCCCCACAATTACTCAATGTTTATCTTATTCCATCGCCTCTCCCCACAATTGCTCAATATTTATCTTACTCCATCGCCTCTCCCCACAATTGCTCAATATTTATCTTACTCCATCACTTCTCCCCACAACTACTCAATATTTATCTTATTCCATTGCTTCTCCCCACAATTACTCAATATTTATCTTATTCCATTGCTTCTCCCCACAATTACTCAATATTTCTCTTATTCCATCGCCTCTCCCCACATTTCCTCAATATTTATCTTATTCCATCGCCTCTCCCCACAATTACTCAATATTTATCTTTCTCCATCACTTCTCCCCACAATTACTCAATATTTATCTTATTCCATCGCCTCTCCTCACAATTACTCAATATCTTATTCCATCGCCTCTCCCCACAATTACTCAATATTTATCTTACTCCATCCCCTCTCCCCACAATTGCTCAATATTTATCTGACTCCATCTCTTCTCCCCACAATTACTCAATATTTATCTTATTCCATCGCCTCTCCCCACATTTACTCAATATTTATCTTATTCCATCGCCTCTCCCCACAATTACTCAATATTTATCTTACTCCATCACTTCTCCCCACAATTATTCAATATTTATCTTACTCCATCGCCTCTCCCCACAATTACTCAATATTTATCTTATTCCATCACATCTCCCCACAATTACTCAATATTTATCTTATTCCCTCACATCTCCCCACAATTACTCAATATTTATCTTACTCCATCACTTCTCCCCACATTTACTCAATAGTTATCTTACTCCATCGCCTCTCCCCACAATTACTCAATATTTATCTTATTCCATCACTTCTCCAAACAATTACTCAATATTTATCTTATTCCATCGCCTCTCCCCACAATTGCTCAATATTTATCTTACTCCAGCGCCTCTCCCCACAATTGCTCAATATTTATCTTACTCCATCGCTTCCCCCCACAATTGCTCAATATTTATCTTATTCCATCACCTCTTCCCACAGTTACTCAATACTTATCTTACTCCATCGCCTCTCCCCACAATTGCTCAATATATATCTTACTCCATCACTTCTCCCCACAATTAATCAATATTTATCTTACTCCATCGCCTCTCCCCACAATTGCTCAATATTTAACTTACTCCATCACTTCTCCCCACAATTACTCAATATTTATCTTACTCCATCGCTTCTCCCCACAATTACTCAATATTTATCTTACTCCATCGCCTCTCCCCACAATTGCTCAATATATATCTTACTCCATCACTTCTCCCCACAATTACTCAATATTTATCTTGCTCCATCACTTCTCCCCACATTTACTCAATATTTATCTTAATCCATCGCCTCTCCCCAGAATTACTCAATATTTATCATACTCCATCGCCTCTCCCCACAATTACTCAATATTTATCTTATTCCATCGCCTCTCCCCACAATTACTCAATATTAATCTTAGTCATTCACTTCTCCCCACAATTGCTCAATATTTATCTTACTCCACCGCCTCTCCCCACAATTACTCAATATTTATCTTACTCCATCACTTCTCCCCACAAGTGCTCAATATTTATCTTACTCCATCGCCTCTCCCCACAATTACTCAATATTTATCTTAGTCCATCGCTTCTCCCCACAATTACTCAATATTTATCTTATTGCATCGCCTCTCCCCACAATTACTCAATATTTCTCTTATTCCATCGCCTCTCCCCACATTTACTCAATATTTACCTTATTCCATCACTTCTCCCCACAATTACTCAATATTTATCTTATTCCATCACTTCTCCCCACAATTACTCAATATTTACCTTATTCCATCGCCTCTCTCCACAATTACTCAATATTTATCTTACTCCATCGCCTCTCCCCACAATTACACAATATTTATCTTATTCCATCGCCTCTCCCAACAATTACTCAATACTTATCTTATTCCATCACTTCTCCCCACAATTACTCAATGTTTATCTTATTCCATCGCCTCTCCCCACAATTGCTCAATATTTATCTTACTCCATCGCCTCTCCCCACAATTGCTCAATATTTATCTTACTCCATCACTTCTCCCCACAACTACTCAATATTTATCTTATTCCATTGCTTCTCCCCACAATTACTCAATATTTATCTTATTCCATTGCTTCTCCCCACAATTACTCAATATTTCTCTTATTCCATCGCCTCTCCCCACATTTCCTCAATATTTATCTTATTCCATCGCCTCTCCCCACAATTACTCAATATTTATCTTTCTCCATCACTTCTCCCCACAATTACTCAATATTTATCTTATTCCATCGCCTCTCCTCACAATTACTCAATATCTTATTCCATCGCCTCTCCCCACAATTACTCAATATTTATCTTACTCCATCCCCTCTCCCCACAATTGCTCAATATTTATCTGACTCCATCTCTTCTCCCCACAATTACTCAATATTTATCTTATTCCATCGCCTCTCCCCACATTTACTCAATATTTATCTTATTCCATCGCCTCTCCCCACAATTACTCAATATTTATCTTACTCCATCACTTCTCCCCACAATTATTCAATATTTATCTTACTCCATCGCCTCTCCCCACAATTACTCAATATTTATCTTATTCCATCACATCTCCCCACAATTACTCAATACTTATCTTATTCCCTCACCTCTCCCCACAATTACTCGATATTTATCTTAGTCCATCACTTCTCCCCACATTTACTCAATAGTTATCTAACTCCATCGCCTCTCCCCACAATTACTCAATATTTATCTTATTCCATCACTTCTCCACACAATTACTCAATATTTATCTTATTCCATCGCCTCCCCCACAATTGCTCAATATTTATCTTACTCCAGCGCCTCTCCCCACAATTGCTCAATATTTATCTTACTCCATCGCTTCCCCCCACAATTGCTCAATATTTATCTTATTCCATCACCTCTTCCCACAGTTACTCAATATTTATCTTACTCCATCGCCTCTCCCCACAATTGCTCAATATATATCTTACTCCATTACTTCTCCCCACAATTACTCAATATTTATCTTACTCCATCGCCTCTCCCCACAATTGCTCTATATTTATCTTACTCCATCACCTCTCCCCACAATTACTCAATATTTATCTTACTCCATCGCTTCTCCCAACAATTACTCAATATTTATCTTACTCCATCGCCTCTCCCCACAATTGCTCAATATTTATCTTACTCCATCACTTCTCCCCACAATTACTCAATATTTATCTTACTCCATCACTTCTCCCCACATTTACTCAATATTTATCTTAATCCATCGCCTCTCCCCAGAATTATTATCTTACTCCATCGCCTCTCCCCACAATTACTCAATATTTATCTTATTCCATCGCCTCTCCCCGCAATTACTCAATATTAATCTTAGTCATTCACTTCTCCCCACAATTGCTCAATATTTATCTTACTCAACCGCATCTCCCCACAATTACTCAATATTTATCTTACTCCATCGCCTCTCCCCACAATTGCTCAATATTTATCTTACTCCATCACTTCTCCCCACAATTACTCAATATTTATCTTACTCCATCACTTCTCCCCACATTTACTCAATATTTATCTTAATCCATCGCCTCTCCCCAGAATTACTCAATATTTATCTTACTCCATCTCCTCTCCCCACAATTACTCAATATTTATCTTATTCCATCGCCTCTCCCCACAATTACTCAATATTAATCTTAGTCATTCACTTCTCCCCACAATTGCTCGATATTTATCTTACTCCACCGCCTCTCCCCACAATTACTCAATATTTATCTTACTCCATCACATCTCCCCACAAGTGCTCAATATTTATCTTACTCCATCGCCTCTCCCCACAATTACTCAATATTTATCTTAGTCCATCGCTTCTCCCCACAATTACTCAATATTTATCTTATTCCATCACTTCGCCCCACAATTACTCAATATTTATCTTATTCCATCGCCTCTCCCCACAATTACTCAATATTTATCTTATTCCATCGCCTCTCCCCACAATTACTCAATATTTATCTTATTCCATCACTTCTTCCCACAATTACTCAATATTTACCTTATTCCATCGCCTCTCCCCACAATTACTCAATATGTTAATTACTCCATCGCCTCTCCCCACAATTACTCAATATTTCTCTTATTCCATCGCCTCTCCCCACATTTACTCAATATTTATCTTATTCCATCGCCTCTCCCCACAATTACTCAATATTTATCTTACTCCATCAATTCTCCCCACAATTACTCAATATTTATCTTATTCCATCGCCTCTCCCCACAATTACTCAATATTTATCTTACTCCATCCCCTCTCCCCACAATTGCTCAATATTTATCTTACTCCATCACTTCTCCCCACAATTACTCAATATTTATCTTATTCCATCGCCTCTCCCCACATTTACTCAATATTTATCTTATTCCATCCCCTCTCCCCACAATTACTCAATATTTATCTTACTCCATCACTTCTCCCCACAATTACTCAATATTTATCTTACTCCATCGCCTCTCCCCACAATTACTCAATATTTATCTTATTCCATCACATCTCCCCACATTTACTCAATATTTATCTTATTCCATCCCCTCTCCCCACAATTACTCAATATTTATCTTACTCCATCACTTCTCCCCACAATTACTCAATATTTATCTTACTCCATCGCCTCTCCCCACAATTACTCAATATTTATCTTATTCCATCACTTCTCCATACAATTACTCAATATTTATCTTATTCCATCGCCTCTCCCCACAATTGCTCAATATTTATCTTACTCCAGCGCCTCTCCCCACAATTGCTCAATATTTATCTTACTCCATCGCTTCCCCCACAATTGCTCAATATTTATCTTATTCCATCACCTCGTCCCACAGTTACTCAATATTTATCTTACTCCATCGCCTCTCCCCACAATTGCTCAATATTTATCTTACTCCATCACTTCTCCCCACAATTACTCAATATTTATCTTACTCCATCGCTTCTCCCCACAATAACTCAATATTTATCTGACTCCATCGCCTCTCCCCACAGTTGTTCAATATTTATCTTACTCCATCACTTCTCCCCACAATTACTCAATATGTATCTTACTCCATCACTTCTCCCCACATTTACTCAATATTTATCTTAATCCATCGCCTCTCCCCAGAATTACTCAATATTTATCTTACTCCATCGCCTCTCCCCACAATTACTCAATATTTATCTTATTCCATCGCCTCTCCCCACAATTACTCAATATTTATCTTACTCCATCGCCTCTCCCCACAATTACTCAATATTTATCTTACTCCATCACTTCTCCCCACATTTACTCAATATTTATCTTAATCCATCGCAACTCCCCAGAATTACTCAATATTTATCTTACTCCATCGCCTCTCCCCACAATTACTCACTATTTATCTTATTCCATCGCCTCTCCCAACAATTGCTCAATATTTATCTTACTCCATCACTTCTCCCCACAATTTCTCAATACTTATCTTACTCCATCGCCTCTCCCCACAATTACTCAATATTTATCTTACTCCATCGCCTCTCCCCACAATTACTCAATATTTATCTTATTCTATCACTTCTCCCCACAATTACTCAATATTTATCTTACTCCATCGCCTCTCCCCACAGTTACTCAATATTTATCTTACTCCATCGCCTCTCCGAACAATTACTCAATATTTATCTTATTCCATCACATCTCCCCACAATTACTCAATATTTATCTTATTCCCTCACATCTCCCCACAATTACTCAATATTTATCTTACTCCATCACTTCTCCCCACATTTACTCAATAGTTATCTTACTCCCATCGCCTCTCCCCACAATTACTCAATATTTATCTTATTCCATCACTTCTCCAAACAATTACTCAATATTTATCTTATTCCATCGCCTCTCCCCACAATTGCTCAATATTTATCTTACTCCAGCGCCTCTCCCCACAATTGCTCAATATTTATCTTACTCCATCGCTTCCCCCCACAATTGCTCAATATTTATCTTATTCCATCACCTCTTCCCACAGTTACTCAATACTTATCTTACTCCATCGCCTCTCCCCACAATTGCTCAATATATATCTTACCTCCATCACTTCTCCCCACAATTAATCAATATTTATCTTACTCCATCGCCTCTCCCCACAATTGCTCAATATTTAACTTACTCCATCACTTCTCCCCACAATTACTCAATATTTATCTTACTCCATCGCTTCTCCCCACAATTACTCAATATTTATCTTACTCCATCGCCTCTCCCCACAATTGCTCAATATATATCTTACTCCATCACTTCTCCCCACAATTACTCAATATTTATCTTGCTCCATCACTTCTCCCACATTTACTCAATATTTATCTTAATCCATCGCCTCTCCCCAGAATTACTCAATATTTATCATACTCCATCGCCTCTCCCCACAATTACTCAATATTTATCTTATTCCATCGCCTCTCCCCACAATTACTCAATATTAATCTTAGTCATTCACTTCTCCCCACAATTGCTCAATATTTATCTTACTCCACCGCCTCTCCCCACAATTACTCAATATTTATCTTACTCCATCACTTCTCCCCACAAGTGCTCAATATTTATCTTACTCCATCGCCTCTCCCCACAATTACTCAATATTTATCTTAGTCCATCGCTTCTCCCCACAATTACTCAATATTTATCTTATTGCATCGCCTCTCCCCACAATTACTCAATATTTCTCTTATTCCATCGCCTCTCCCCACATTTACTCAATATTTACCTTATTCATCATCACTTCTCCCCACAATTACTCAATATTTATCTTATTCCATCACTTCTCCCCACAATTACTCAATATTTACCTTATTCCATCGCCTCTCTCCAACAATTACTCAATATTTATCTTACTCCATCGCCTCTCCCCACAATTACACAATATTTATCTTATTCCATCGCCTCTCCCAACAATTACTCAATACTTATCTTATTCCATCACTTCTCCCCACAATTACTCAATGTTTATCTTATTCCATCGCCTCTCCCCACAATTGCTCAATATTTATCTTACTCCATCGCATCTCCCCACAATTGCTCAATATTTATCTTACTCCATCACTTCTCCCCACAACTACTCAATATTTATCTATTCCATTGCTTCTCCCCACAATTACTCAATATTTATCTTATTCCATTGCTTCTCCCCACAATTACTCAATATTTCTCTTATTCCATCGCCTCTCCCCACATTTCCTCAATATTTATCTTATTCCATCGCCTCTCCCCACAATTACTCAATATTTATCTTTCTCCATCACTTCTCCCCACAATTACTCAATATTTATCTTATTCCATCGCCTCTCCTCACAATTACTCAATATCTTATTCCATCGCCTCTCCCCACAATTACTCAATATTTATCTTACTCCATCCCCTCTCCCCACAATTGCTCAATATTTATCTGACTCCATCTCTTCTCCCCACAATTACTCAATATTTATCTTATTCCATCGCCTCTCCCCACATTTAACTCAATATTTATCTTATTCCATCGCCTCTCCCCACAATTACTCAATATTTATCTTACTCCATCACTTCTCCCCACAATTATTCAATATTTATCTTACTCCATCGCCTCTCCCCACAATTACTCAATATTTATATTATTCCATCACATCTCCCCACAATTACTCAATATTTATCTTATTCCCTCACATCTCCCCACAATTACTCAATATTTATCTTACTCCATCACTTCTCCCCACATTTACTCAATAGTTATCTTACTCCATCGCCTCTCCCCACAATTACTCAATATTTATCTTATTCCATCACTTCTCCAAACAATTACTCAATATTTATCTTATTCCATCGCCTCTCCCCACAATTGCTCAATATTTATCTTACTCCAGCGCCTCTCCCCACAATTGCTCAATATTTATCTTACTCCATCGCTTCCCCCCACAATTGCTCAATATTTATCTTATTCCATCACCTCTTCCCACAGTTACTCAATACTTATCTTACTCCATCGCCTCTCCCCACAATTGCTCAATATATATCTTACTCCATCACTTCTCCCCACAATTAATCAATATTTATCTTACTCCATCGCCTCTCCCCACAATTGCTCAATATTTAACTTACTCCATCACTTCTCCCACAATTACTCAATATTTATCTTACTCCATCGCTTCTCCCCACAATTACTCAATATTTATCTTAATCCATCGCCCTCTCCCCACAATTGCTCAATATATATCTTACTCCATCACTTCTCCCACAATTACTCAATATTTATCTTGCTCCATCACTTCTCCCCACATTTACTCAATATTTATCTTAATCCATCGCCTCTCCCCAGAATTACTCAATATTTATCATACTCCATCGCCTCTCCCCACAATTACTCAATATTTATCTTATTCCATCGCCTCTCCCCACAATTACTCAATATTAATCTTAGTCATTCACTTCTCCCCACAATTGCTCAATATTTATCTTACTCCACCGCCTCTCCCCACAATTACTCAATATTTATCTTACTCCATCACTTCTCCCCACAAGTGCTCAATATTTATCTTACTCCATCGCCTCTCCCCACAATTACTCAATATTTATCTTAGTCCATCGCTTCTCCCCACAATTACTCAATATTTATCTTATTGCATCGCCTCTCCCCACAATTACTCAATATTTCTCTTATTCCATCGCCTCTCCCCACATTTACTCAATATTTACCTTATTCCATCACTTCTCCCCACAATTACTCAATATTTATCTTATTCCATCACTTCTCCCCACAATTACTCAATATTTACCTTATTCCATCGCCTCTCTCCACAATTACTCAATATTTATCTTACTCCATCGCCTCTCCCCACAATTACACAATATTTATCTTATTCCATCGCCTCTCCCCAACAATTACTCAATACTTATCTTATTCCATCACTTCTCCCCACAATTACTCAATGTTTATCTTATTCCATCGCCTCTCCCCCACAATTGCTCAATATTTATCTTACTCCATCGCCTCTCCCCACAATTGCTCAATATTTATCTTACTCCATCACTTCTCCCCACAACTACTCAATATTTATCTTATTCCATTGCTTCTCCCCACAATTACTCAATATTTATCTTATTCCATTGCTTCTCCCCACAATTACTCAATATTTCTCTTATTCCATCGCCTCTCCCCACATTTCCTCAATATTTATCTTATTCCATCGCCTCTCCCCACAATTACTCAATATTTATCTTTCTCCATCACTTCTCCCCACAATTACTCAATATTTATCTTATTCCATCGCCTCTCCTCACAATTACTCAATATCTTATTCCATCGCCTCTCCCCACAATTACTCAATATTTATCTTACTCCATCCCCTCTCCCCACAATTGCTCAATATTTATCTGACTCCATCTCTTCTCCCCACAATTACTCAATATTTATCTTATTCCATCGCCTCTCCCCACATTTACTCAATATTTATCTTATTCCATCGCCTCTCCCCACAATTACTCAATATTTATCTTACTCCATCACTTCTCCCCCACAATTATTCAATATTTATCTTACTCCATCGCCTCTCCCCACAATTACTCAATATTTATCTTATTCCATCACATCTCCCCACAATTACTCAATACTTATCTTATTCCCTCACCTCTCCCCACAATTACTCGATATTTATCTTAGTCCATCACTTCTCCCCACATTTACTCAATAGTTATCTAACTCCATCGCCTCTCCCCACAATTACTCAATATTTATCTTATTCCATCACTTCTCCACACAATTACTCAATATTTATCTTATTCCATCGCCTCCCCCCACAATTGCTCAATATTTATCTTACTCCAGCGCCTCTCCCCACAATTGCTCAATATTTATCTTACTCCATCGCTTCCCCCCACAATTGCTCAATATTTATCTTATTCCATCACCTCTTCCCACAGTTACTCAATATTTATCTTACTCCATCGCCTCTCCCCACAATTGCTCAATATATATCTTACTCCATTACTTCTCCCCACAATTACTCAATATTTATCTTACTCCATCGCCTCTCCCCACAATTGCTCTATATTTATCTTACTCCATCACCTCTCCCCACAATTACTCAATATTTATCTTACTCCATCGCTTCTCCCAACAATTACTCAATATTTATCTTACTCCATCGCCTCTCCCCACAATTGCTCAATATTTATCTTACTCCATCACTTCTCCCCACAATTACTCAATATTTATCTTACTCCATCACTTCTCCCCACATTTACTCAATATTTATCTTAATCCATCGCCTCTCCCCAGAATTATTATCTTACTCCATCGCCTCTCCCCACAATTACTCAATATTTATCTTATTCCATCGCCTCTCCCCGCAATTACTCAATATTAATCTTAGTCATTCACTTCTCCCCACAATTGCTCAATATTTATCTTACTCAACCGCATCTCCCCACAATTACTCAATATTTATCTTACTCCATCGCCTCTCCCCACAATTGCTCAATATTTATCTTACTCCATCACTTCTCCCCACAATTACTCAATATTTATCTTACTCCATCACTTCTCCCCACATTTACTCAATATTTATCTTAATCCATCGCCTCTCCCCAGAATTACTCAATATTTATCTTACTCCATCTCCTCTCCCCACAATTACTCAATATTTATCTTATTCCATCGCCTCTCCCCACAATTACTCAATATTAATCTTAGTCATTCACTTCTCCCCACAATTGCTCGATATTTATCTTACTCCACCGCCTCTCCCCACAATTACTCAATATTTATCTTACTCCATCACATCTCCCCACAAGTGCTCAATATTTATCTTACTCCATCGCCTCTCCCCACAATTACTCAATATTTATCTTAGTCCATCGCTTCTCCCCACAATTACTCAATATTTATCTTATTCCATCACTTCGCCCCACAATTACTCAATATTTATCTTATTCCATCGCCTCTCCCCACAATTACTCAATATTTATCTTATTCCATCGCCTCTCCCCACAATTACTCAATATTTATCTTATTCCATCACTTCTTCCCACAATTACTCAATATTTACCTTATTCCATCGCCTCTCCCCACAATTACTCAATATGTTAATTACTCCATCGCCTCTCCCCACAATTACTCAATATTTCTCTTATTCCATCGCCTCTCCCCACATTTACTCAATATTTATCTTATTCCATCGCCTCTCCCCACAATTACTCAATATTTATCTTACTCCATCAATTCTCCCCACAATTACTCAATATTTATCTTATTCCATCGCCTCTCCCCACAATTACTCAATATTTATCTTACTCCATCCCCTCTCCCCACAATTGCTCAATATTTATCTTACTCCATCACTTCTCCCCACAATTACTCAATATTTATCTTATTCCATCGCCTCTCCCCACATTTACTCAATATTTATCTTATTCCATCCCCTCTCCCCACAATTACTCAATATTTATCTTACTCCATCACTTCTCCCCACAATTACTCAATATTTATCTTACTCCATCGCCTCTCCCCACAATTACTCAATATTTATCTTATTCCATCACATCTCCCCACATTTACTCAATATTTATCTTATTCCATCCCCTCTCCCCACAATTACTCAATATTTATCTTACTCCATCACTTCTCCCCACAATTACTCAATATTTATCTTACTCCATCGCCTCTCCCCACAATTACTCAATATTTATCTTATTCCATCACTTCTCCATACAATTACTCAATATTTATCTTATTCCATCGCCTCTCCCCACAATTGCTCAATATTTATCTTACTCCAGCGCCTCTCCCCACAATTGCTCAATATTTATCTTACTCCATCGCTTCCCCCACAATTGCTCAATATTTATCTTATTCCATCACCTCGTCCCACAGTTACTCAATATTTATCTTACTCCATCGCCTCTCCCCACAATTGCTCAATATTTATCTTACTCCATCACTTCTCCCCACAATTACTCAATATTTATCTTACTCCATCGCTTCTCCCCACAATAACTCAATATTTATCTGACTCCATCGCCTCTCCCCACAGTTGTTCAATATTTATCTTACTCCATCACTTCTCCCCACAATTACTCAATATGTATCTTACTCCATCACTTCTCCCCACATTTACTCAATATTTATCTTAATCCATCGCCTCTCCCCAGAATTACTCAATATTTATCTTACTCCATCGCCTCTCCCCACAATTACTCAATATTTATCTTATTCCATCGCCTCTCCCCACAATTACTCAATATTAAACTTAATCATTCACCTCTCCCCACAATTACTCAATATTTATCTTATTCCATCGCCTCTCCCCACAATTACTCAATATTTATCTTACTCCATCCCCTCTCCCCACAATTGCTCAATATTTATCTTACTCCATCACTTCTCCCCACAATTACTCAATATTTATCTTATTCCATCGCCTCTCCCCACATTTACTCAATATTTATCTTATTCCATCCCCTCTCCCCACAATTACTCAATATTTATCTTACTCCATCACTTCTCCCCACAATTACTCAATATTTATCTTACTCCATCGCCTCTCCCCACAATTACTCAATATTTATCTTATTCCATCACATCTCCCCACAATTACTCAATATTTATCTTATTCCCTCACATCTCCCCACAATTACTCAATATTTATCTTTCTCCATCACTTCTCCCCACATTTACTCAATAGTTATCTTACTCCATCGCCTCTCCCCACAATTACTCAATATTTATCTTATTCCATCACTTCTCCATACAATTACTCAATATTTATCTTATTCCATCGCCTCTCCCCACAATTGCTCAATATTTATCTTACTCCAGCGCCTCTCCCCACAATTGCTCAATATTTATCTTACTCCATCGCTTCCCCCACAATTGCTCAATATTTATCTTATTCCATCACCTCGTCCCACAGTTACTCAATATTTATCTTACTCCATCGCCTCTCCCCACAATTGCTCAATATATATCTTACTCCATCACTTCTCCCCACAATTACTCAATATTTATCTTAGTCCATCGCTTCTCCCCACAATTACTCAATATTTATCTTATTGCATCGCCTCTCCCCACAATTACTCAATATTTCTCTGATTCCATCGCCTCTCCCCACATTTACTCAATATTTACCTTATTCCATCACTTCGCCCCACAATTACTCAATATTTACCTTATTCCATCGCCTCTCCCCACAATTACTCAATATTTATCTTACTCCATCGCCTCTCCCCACAATTACTCAATATTTATCTTATTCCATCGCCTCTCCCCACAATTACTCAATATTTATCTTATTCCATCGCCTCTCCCCACAATTACTCAATATTTATCTTATTCCATCACTTCTTCCCACAATTACTCAATATTTACCTTATTCCATCGCCTCTCCCCACAATTACTCAATATGTTAATTACTCCATCGCCTCTCCCCACAATTACTCAATATTTCTCTTATTCCATCGCCTCTCCCCACATTTACTCAATATTTATCTTATTCCATCGCCTCTCCCCACAATTACTCAATATTTATCTTACTCCATCAATTCTCCCCACAATTACTCAATATTTATCTTATTCCATCGCCTCTCCCCACAATTACTCAATATTTATCTTACTCCATCCCCTCTCCCCACAATTGCTCAATATTTATCTTACTCCATCACTTCTCCCCACAATTACTCAATATTTATCTTATTCCATCGCCTCTCCCCACATTTACTCAATATTTATCTTATTCCATCCCCTCTCCCCACAATTACTCAATATTTATCTTACTCCATCACTTCTCCCCACAATTACTCAATATTTATCTTACTCCATCGCCTCTCCCCACAATTACTCAATATTTATCTTATTCCATCACATCTCCCCACAATTACTCAATATTTATCTTATTCCCTCACATCTCCCCACAATTACTCAATATTTATCTTTCTCCATCACTTCTCCCCACATTTACTCAATAGTTATCTTACTCCATTGCCTCTCCCCACAATTACTCAATATTTATCTTATTCCATCACTTCTCCATACAATTACTCAATATTTATCTTATTCCATCGCCTCTCCCCACAATTGCTCAATATTTATCTTACTCCAGCGCCTCTCCCCACAATTGCTCAATATTTATCTTACTCCATCGCTTCCCCCACAATTGCTCAATATTTATCTTATTCCATCACCTCGTCCCACAGTTACTCAATATTTATCTTACTCCATCGCCTCTCCCCACAATTGCTCAATATATATCTTACTCCATCACTTCTCCCCACAATTACTCAATATTTATCTTACTCCATCGCCTCTCCCCACAATTGCTCAATATTTATCTTACTCCATCACTTCTCCCCACAATTACTCAATATTTATCTTACTCCATCGCTTCTCCCCACAATAACTCAATATTTATCTTACTCCATCGCCTCTCCCCACAGTTGTTCAATATTTATCTTACTCCATCACTTCTCCCCACAATTACTCAATATGTATCTTACTCCATCACTTCTCCCCACATTTACTCAATATTTATCTTAATCCATCGCCTCTCCCCAGAATTACTCAATATTTATCTTACTCCATCGCCTCTCCCCACAATTACTCAATATTTATCTTATTCCATCGCCTCTCCCCACAATTACTCAATATTAAACTTAATCATTCACCTCTCCCCACAATTACTCAATATTTATCTTATTCCATCGCCTCTCCCCACAATTACTCAATATTTATCTTACTCCATCCCCTCTCCCCACAATTGCTCAATATTTATCTTACTCCATCACTTCTCCCCACAATTACTCAATATTTATCTTATTCCATCGCCTCTCCCCACATTTACTCAATATTTATCTTATTCCATCCCCTCTCCCCACAATTACTCAATATTTATCTTACTCCATCACTTCTCCCCACAATTACTCAATATTTATCTTACTCCATCGCCTCTCCCCACAATTACTCAATATTTATCTTATTCCATCACATCTCCCCACAATTACTCAATATTTATCTTATTCCCTCACATCTCCCCACAATTACTCAATATTTATCTTTCTCCATCACTTCTCCCCACATTTACTCAATAGTTATCTTACTCCATCGCCTCTCCCCACAATTACTCAATATTTATCTTATTCCATCACTTCTCCATACAATTACTCAATATTTATCTTATTCCATCGCCTCTCCCCACAATTGCTCAATATTTATCTTACTCCAGCGCCTCTCCCCACAATTGCTCAATATTTATCTTACTCCATCGCTTCCCCCACAATTGCTCAATATTTATCTTATTCCATCACCTCGTCCCACAGTTACTCAATATTTATCTTACTCCATCGCCTCTCCCCACAATTGCTCAATATATATCTTACTCCATCACTTCTCCCCACAATTACTCAATATTTATCTTAGTCCATCGCTTCTCCCCACAATTACTCAATATTTATCTTATTGCATCGCCTCTCCCCACAATTACTCAATATTTCTCTGATTCCATCGCCTCTCCCCACATTTACTCAATATTTACCTTATTCCATCACTTCGCCCCACAATTACTCAATATTTACCTTATTCCATCGCCTCTCCCCACAATTACTCAATATTTATCTTACTCCATCGCCTCTCCCCACAATTACTCAATATTTATCTTATTCCATCGCCTCTCCCCACAATTACTCAATATTTATCTTATTCCATCGCCTCTCCCCACAATTACTCAATATTTATCTTATTCCATCACTTCTTCCCACAATTACTCAATATTTACCTTATTCCATCGCCTCTCCCCACAATTACTCAATATGTTAATTACTCCATCGCCTCTCCCCACAATTACTCAATATTTCTCTTATTCCATCGCCTCTCCCCACATTTACTCAATATTTATCTTATTCCATCGCCTCTCCCCACAATTACTCAATATTTATCTTACTCCATCAATTCTCCCCACAATTACTCAATATTTATCTTATTCCATCGCCTCTCCCCACAATTACTCAATATTTATCTTACTCCATCCCCTCTCCCCACAATTGCTCAATATTTATCTTACTCCATCACTTCTCCCCACAATTACTCAATATTTATCTTATTCCATCGCCTCTCCCCACATTTACTCAATATTTATCTTATTCCATCCCCTCTCCCCACAATTACTCAATATTTATCTTACTCCATCACTTCTCCCCACAATTACTCAATATTTATCTTACTCCATCGCCTCTCCCCACAATTACTCAATATTTATCTTATTCCATCACATCTCCCCACAATTACTCAATATTTATCTTATTCCCTCACATCTCCCCACAATTACTCAATATTTATCTTTCTCCATCACTTCTCCCCACATTTACTCAATAGTTATCTTACTCCATCGCCTCTCCCCACAATTACTCAATATTTATCTTATTCCATCACTTCTCCATACAATTACTCAATATTTATCTTATTCCATCGCCTCTCCCCACAATTGCTCAATATTTATCTTACTCCAGCGCCTCTCCCCACAATTGCTCAATATTTATCTTACTCCATCGCTTCCCCCACAATTGCTCAATATTTATCTTATTCCATCACCTCGTCCCACAGTTACTCAATATTTATCTTACTCCATCGCCTCTCCCCACAATTGCTCAATATATATCTTACTCCATCACTTCTCCCCACAATTACTCAATATTTATCTTACTAAATCGCCTCTCCCCACAATTGCTCAATATTTATCTTACTCCATCACTTCTCCCCACAATTACTCAATATTTATCTTACTCCATCGCTTCTCCCCACAATAACTCAATATTTATCTTACTCCATCGCCTCTCCCCACAGTTGTTCAATATTTATCTTACTCCATCACTTCTCCCCACAATTACTCAATATGTATCTTACTCCATCACTTCTCCCCACATTTACTCAATATTTATCTTAATCCATCGCCTCTCCCCAGAATTACTCAATATTTATCTTACTCCATCGCCTCTCCCCACAATTACTCAATATTTATCTTATTCCATCGCCTCTCCCCACAATTACTCAATATTAAACTTAATCATTCACCTCTCCCCACAATTACTCAATATTTAACTTATTCCATCGCCTCTCCCCACAATTACTCAATATTTATCTTACTCCATCCCCTCTCCCCACAATTGCTCAATATTTATCTTACTCCATCACTTCTCCCCACAATTACTCAATATTTATCTTATTCCATCGCCTCTCCCCACATTTACTCAATATTTATCTTATTCCATCCCCTCTCCCCACAATTACTCAATATTTATCTTACTCCATCACTTCTCCCCACAATTACTCAATATTTATCTTACTCCATCGCCTCTCCCCACAATTACTCAATATTTATCTTATTCCATCACATCTCCCCACAATTACTCAATATTTATCTTATTCCCTCACATCTCCCCACAATTACTCAATATTTATCTTTCTCCATCACTTCTCCCCACATTTACTCAATAGTTATCTTACTCCATCGCCTCTCCCCACAATTACTCAATATTTATCTTATTCCATCACTTCTCCATACAATTACTCAATATTTATCTTATTCCATCGCCTCTCCCCACAATTGCTCAATATTTATCTTACTCCAGCGCCTCTCCCCACAATTGCTCAATATTTATCTAACTCCATCGCTTCCCCCACAATTGCTCAATATTTATCTTATTCCATCACCTCGTCCCACAGTTACTCAATATTTATCTTACTCCATCGCCTCTCCCCACAATTGCTCAATATATATCTTACTCCATCACTTCTCCCCACAATTACTCAATATTTATCTTACTCCATCGCCTCTCCCCACAATTGCTCAATATTTATCTTACTCCATCACTTCTCCCCACAATTACTCAATATTTATCTTACTCCATCGCTTCTCCCCACAATAACTCAATATTTATCTTACTCCATCGCCTCTCCCCACAGTTGTTCAATATTTATCTTAGTCCATCACTTCTCCCCACAATTACTCAATATGTATCTTACTCCATCACTTCTCCCCACATTTACTCAATATTTATCTTAATCCATCGCCTCTCCCCAGAATTACTCAATATTTATCTTACTCCATCGCCTCTCCCCACAATTACTCAATATTTATCTTATTCCATCGCCTCTCCCCACAATTACTCAATATTAAACTTAATCATTCACCTCTCCCCACAACTGCTCAATATTTATCTTACTCCACCGCCTCTCCCCACAATTACTCAATATTTATCTTACTCCATCACTTCTCCCCACAAGTGCTCAATATTTATCTTACTCCATCGCCTCTCCCCACAATTACTCAATATTTATCTTAGTCCATCGCTTCTCCCCACAATTACTCAATATTTATCTTATTGCATCGCCTCTCCCCACAATTGCTCAATATTTCTCTTATTCCATCGCCTTTCCCTACATTTACTCAATATTTACCTTATTCCATCACTTCTCCCCACAATTACTCAATATTTATCTTATTCCATCACTTCTCCCCACAATTACTCAATATTTACCTTATTCCATCGCCTCTCCCCACAATTACTCAATATTTATCTTACTCCATCGCCTCTCCCCACAATTACTCAATATTTATATTATTCCATCGCCTCTCCCCACAATTACTCAATATTTATCTTATTCCATCGCCTCTCCCCACAATTACTCAATATTTATCTTATTCCATCACTTCTCCCCACAATTACTCAATGTTTATCTTATTCCATCGCCTCTCCCCACAATTGCTCAATATTTATCTTACTCCATCGCCTCTCCCCACAATTGCTCAATATTTATCATACTCCATCACTTCTCCCCACAATTACTCAATATTTATCTTATTCCATTGCTTCTCCCCACAATTACTCAATATTTATCTTATTCCATTGCTTCTCCCAACAATTACTCAATATTTCTCTTATTCCATCGCCTCTCCCCACATTTACTCAATATTTATCTTATTCTATCGCCTCTCCCCACAATTACTCAATATTTATCTTATTCCATTGCTTCTCCCCACAATTACTCAATATTTCTCTTATTCCATCGCCTCTCCCCACATTTACTCAATATTTATCTTATTCCATCGCCTCTCCCCACAATTACTCAATATTTATCTTATTCCATTGCTTCTCCCCACAATTACTCAATATTTATCTTATTTCATTGCTTCGCCCCACAATTACTCAATATTTCTCTTATTCCATCGCCTCTCCCCACATTTACTCAATATTTATCTTCCTCCATCGCCTCTCCCCACAGTTACTCAATATTTATCTTACTCCATCACTTCTCCCCACATTTACTCAATATTTATCTTAATCCATCGCCTCTCCCCACAATTACTCAATATTTATCTTGCTCCATCGTCTCTCCCCACAATTACTCAATATTTATCTTATTCCATCGCCGCTCCCCACAATGACTCAATATTTATCTTACTCCATCGCTTCTCCCCACAATTGCTCAATATTTATCTTACTCCATCGCCTCTCCCCACAATTGCTCAATATTTATCTTACTCCATCACTTCTCCCCACAATTACTCAATATTTATCTTACTCCATCTCTTCCCCCCACAATTACTCAATATTTATCTTACTCCATCGCCTCTCCCCACAATTACTCAATATTTATCTTGTTCCATCACATCTCCCCACAATTACTCAATATTTATCTTATTGCATCACTTTTCCCCACAATTACTCAATATTTATCTTACTCCATCACTTCTCTCCACATTTACTCAATATTTATCTTACTCCATCGCCTCTCCCCACGATTACTCAATATTTCTCTTATTCCATCGCCTCTCCCCACATTTACTCAATATTTACCTTATTCCATCACTTCTCCCCACAATTGCTCAATGTTTATCTTAATCCACCGCCTCTCCCCACAATTACTCAATATTTATCTTACGCCATCACTTCTCCCCACAAGTGCTCAATATTTATCTTAGTCCATCGCTTCTCCCCACAATTACTCAATATTTATCTTATTGCATCGCCTCTCCCCACAATTACTCAATATTTCTCTTATTCCATCGCCTCTCCCCACATTTACTCAATATTTACCTTATTCCATCACCTCCCCACAATTACTCAATATTTATCTTATTCCATCACTTCTCCCCACAATTAATCAATATTTACCTTATTCCATCGCCTCTCCCCACAATTACTCAATATTTATCTTACTCCATCGCCTCTCCCCACATTTACTCAATATTTACCTTATTCCATCACTTCCCCCCACAATTACTCAATATTTATCTTATTCCATCACTTCTCCCCACAATTACTCAATATTTATCTTACTCCATCGCATCTCCCCACAATTACTCAATATTTATCTTATTCCATCGCCTCTCCCCACAATTACTCAATATTTATCTTATTCCATCGCCTCTCCCCACAATTACTCAATATTTATCTTATTCCATCACTTCTCCCCACAATTACTCAATATTTATCTTACTCCATCACTTCTCCCCACATTTACTCAATATTTATCTTATTCCATTGCTTCTCC